>NW_027122632.1:0-12572 GCF_030686945.1 Centruroides vittatus | reverse complement strand
CTATGAATGTTTCAAAGAAACAAAACTAGAAATCTATATGGACGAATACTGTAAATTAAATAAAAGTTACAAGTCGTTATGTAAGGCAAAGAAAAAGTTAGTTTTGACTAAATTAAACTCATTATTACTGAAGACGAAAAATACTAGAGAGTTTTGGTCACTAGTTAATAAATTTCAAATTAAGAAACAGTGTGAAAATGCTACATCCTCCTCAGATTGGTTGAATTATTTGCAAGAGTATTTCACTGGATCAAATACAATAATTTATATTGATTTAAGTTTTGGTAATAATGTTCCTGTTTTGGATGATCTTATTACTTTGAGCGAATTGGAAACTATAACCAGAAAATTAAAATCATCTAAGGCCCCAGGTTTTGATAATATAAGGAATGAAATGATAAAATACTTTTCTACAGAAATACTACTAGATATATTGGATGTGTTTAACTCCTTTTGGGCTAGTTGGTCTTTTCCTTTATCTTGGAAACAAGTTGTTTTAAGAATGATTTATAAGAGGGAAGTAGACAGATGTCAACTAATTATAGACCAATTGCTTTAATTAGTGTATTTGGAAAGGTTTTTTCAAATTATTATGGCAAATCGTCTCCAGAACTGGACGAATGAGTTTAATATTGTTAATGATGAACCACTGCACACCGGGTGTATAAAATAAAATGTGACATCGATATTTTTAAAATAACATTCGGCCACACGTAAAATTTTCACGTTCGATGCTGTTCGGCACGTGATTTGGTTCCTTTTTTCATCTTCAAAAATCGTTCCAGTCAATTTTTTACCTGAAGAACCACCCACGAGGGGGTTTTGAAAGCATTTGTAGTGACTGATATTGTATGTTACGCACCAGTTACAGGTTTTTCGTGAGTAACATTTTATTAATATTGTTACATCTCTTCAAGGAGCATTTGTTAAAAATAGAGGCGTCAAATAAAATTTGTTATTTTGATTGGTCTTATTCAAACATCATTTTCGAGGAAATGAGGGAAACTATATACTGATTTTTTTTATCTCAAGAAAACAAATCATGATTGACTATCGAAAGCAATGGTATAAGCTTTGGAGCATCGCTCTTTCTGCATTGTTTGTCAACTTACTTATCTAGTATTAGAGAACAGACTCTTATCTTATAGAAACTTTTCATTTAGTCCACTTGAATAATTGTTCACTAGTTATAGGTATTTAAGTGAAACTTTGTTATTTTTGGATTGTGATCAATGACTAAAAGATGTTCATTATTTGAGTGAAAAAGGTTGGAACAGTGTAATTTTTCTTAATGGAATGTGGAGTCCAGTGCCTTATTTATTGTCTAATTTGAGTTATAAAATAAAGTTATTTGCTACACAATTTAGATTAAATAGGTTTTTGATAAACCTAAATGGTAAAATAATGTCTTGTGTGACCACGAATGTTCTTTTTGTGGAACAACCGTGGTGGATATGAGAAAACATCTTCTTGAATCTTGCAATATTCTTTTGGATGTTCAAGTTGCTACACTGCCATCTGATTTTTGTTGTCAAATTTTATTCGGTGATAGGTTTGCCGCCATGTCCGATCGCCGTCATCCGGAGCGCCTTCTGCCGCAGACGATCTAGATCGCATCTTGTACTGTAGGCCTACCTTGTAAGTTTGTTTTGAGGTTAAAATAAACGGTTATTGTAAGACACTTGTCATCTTTGCCTCTGCCGCCACCACCCACATACGATCGGTCCCTAGGTTTTTCCTGACGTGCAATTAACTAATTGCCCCCATATGTCGGCAGCTTACATTGGTGTCAGAAGCTCGGGATTTAATAGCCCCACAAAACTTTAGTAGGTTACGCCGACAAAGAGTTTTTCTAACAAGTGGGTCGAACGATGGAGGCAGATGCGAGTGTCCCGACGCGACCTCGTGACGGTGGCAGTGGCGGTTCTCTTCCCTCCTTTTCCGCGTTTGGAGGATTGATCCCGACGTTTTCGGGTGAATCAGGGCGCGTCACCGATTTCTTCGATACGTTAGGAGAGATTGCTAGTCTGGCAGGATGGACCCCTCGGCAGTGCTTGAGCATAGCCAAGTGCAAACTCGCGGGTGTAGCCCGAGATTTTGCATGGCGAGACCTCAGCATGAAGAGCGTAACGGACTTTGAAACTTTTCGGAAGCTGATGATCCAGCGTTTTGACCAAGAACCATACAGCATACGTGTCCAGAAATTCCATACATGCTCTCAAAAGAGAGACGAGATGGTCCAAGAATTCGCGGTCCGCTTGCAGTCCCTTGCTAGCGCGACAAGCATAGATCAGACGGGTGCGAACGAAGAGGAAAACGCAATTATCAAACGCTGCCAACAGCGTGAACTGGACGAGAAATTGCGCGTTCAGTTCCTGCATGGCTTAACCGACAAGCTAAAAAGAAGAGTCATGACTCATGACCCAGAAACTTTCGCTGATGCATTAAAAATAGCTATTCGCGAAGAAACGATAGATCAATTGGCGGGAAAGACGCGAAATTCAATTGCCGGCATCACTGATGCAGTGGAAAGCCACGACACGCTGGCGGAAGAATCAAACTCACGAAGAGAATCGGCTCTCGACGCAAAAATCGCGCAGCTTTCGAAGCAATTAGCGACAATAGGGAAAAGACTCGATCAATCGCCCGCGCCTAAGCCCATAAACAATTTCCAAACAGATGAGCCCTCGCGAACAAACCGGACACAAGGAACTGATAGAGCGAATGATGGGATGCGAAATCCACGGCATTCCCCGAATGCGCAGCGACGCCCGCCGCAACAATTTCCCTCGCGATCTCAGCCCGCCAATCTGCAAAGACAACCCCGTGCGCGATATCCTTGCTACGGTCCCTATTCGGAACAAGGTCCAATGCCCCCTTGGAGAGGGAGTGGGGATGGATCACCAAAATTTCGCGCGATGAATCCTAATTGGGCAGAATACGGAGGTTATATGCCGTCGCCACTCGACTGGTACGGGGGAAACGCTTTTCCTCAGTATCCCGGGAGGTGGGGAGCGAATCAAGAAGCCCCCGAATGGCAAACCCCCATTAGAAATCTGCCAAACGCCTTTAGAGCTAGTCGGTCAGGACAAATACCCTTTTCCCCTGCGCGATTTAGACAATTCGAATACGAAACCAACCGACAAGGTGCCCCGTTGCCCTTTTATCCCCCGCGTTACGGTCCAGGTTGGCCTGGAAGTAGCTTCGAAATGGAGCGCACACCGAACAACGTAGCCGCTCCTCGATTTTTAGCGTTGCCTGCCCCTGAAAATAGACCGGTAGACAATAAACAAACGCGAGACCCCGACAGAGTCACATCAGTTGCATTTAGAGACCGAAACAGCGAAATAAATCGACCGTCAGTAGGTCCCGACGTACCACAATTAGCGGGAATCAATAAATCAAGAAGTAGAGAATTACCTCCTTGTACCATGATTTGTGAGATAGAAAATAGGAAAGTTCAGCTGACGATAGACACGGGCGCAGCTGTTACCTTGATTTCTAGGGATCTATTTCCCGACACGGCGCAATTGCAGCAAGCGGAGACTAGAATGGTAGAGTTAATAAGTGTTACCGGACACGTTATCGAGACATTCGGAAAGTTTAAGTTAAAATTCCAAATCGGACGTTTGACCTTTTTCCATGACTGTTATTTAGTGTCTCCCGAAATTACTATGCCTAACGATGGACTCTTAGGTAGGGACTTTATCCAAAAATATGACGTTACAATCTCGGTTAAAAACGCGACGCTCAGTTTCCCCTCAGGAGACACGGTGACGTTTTGGGGATTAGCCGATATGAAAAAACCCGACAATGGTTCGGAATTAAAGGAAATCACCGAGGACAATCGCACGCAACCAAGCGCCGAGCTAAGCGTACCGCCGAAAGACGATTTAAGTTTACCCTTAAATAGCGACAGCGAAAATAGAGTTTTGGAAAGCAAGGGGATAAAGAGGAAAAATAAACATACACAAAAATATAAGCGAAAGACTAAACGGGGGAAGTTAAAACAAATAACGGTTGACAGCCTAGAACGGGGAGAGGACGATTCTCCTAAGGAAGTAACGTTAGTCAACGACTACGTTATTCCCCCAAGATCAGAAGTCATTGTAGAAGGGAAGGTCCGCAACCAGCTGACAAGTCAATTAGGAGTTGTTGAACCAACACCTCAGGAGCGAGAGGGAGTGTTTATTGCTAGCACGTTAGTTAAAACACGGCAATTTGGTAAAGTACCCGTTAGAATAATGAATGTAAAAACACAACCGGTTAAATTAAACAGAGGGAGTAAGTTGGGAAATTTCCTCTTAGCGGAAGAGGAAACAAAAGAAAGCGCAGAACAAAATAAGATGACGCGATCAAATGCAGACGATTTGACTAGAGTGCAATTTGCGAATTTATTCGATTTTAGCGAAGTAGGAAAGGACAAATTAACCCCTTTGGTAGATTTATTATACAAATACAGACAAGTATTCGCGAAAGACGATTACGATCTAGGCTATTGTGATTTAGTAGAGCACAAAATAGACACTGGAAACAGTCCCCCTATTTGTCGTGCCCCGTACCGAATTCCATACGCGCAACGGGAAATAATGGATGAGATAGTGGAAAATATGATCAAAAACGGCGTAGTTGAACCGTCCAGTTCCCCCTGGTCGGCACCTGCGTTATTAGTCGCAAAAAAGCCCCAAGGCTACAGATTAGTTGTGGATTATAGACAATTAAATAAAGTTACCAAGGTAGACCCGTACCCGTTGCCCCATATCCAGGAGTCATTGAGTTTGCTGGGAAAATCGCGATACTTTTCCTCCATGGATACTTTAAGCGGATTTTGGCAGTTGCCTTTGAGCCCCGAATCGAAAGAAAAGACGGGGTTTAGTACTCCCTCGGGGCACTACCAATACAATCGGATGCCAATGGGCGTTACCTGTGCCCCAGCGACATTCCAAAGATGTGCGGATTTAATATTAAGCGGTCTGAAGAACAAAATTTGCCTCGTCTACATGGACGACATCTTGGTATTTAGCCCAGACTTCGAAACTCACTTAGAACGGATGGAAATTGTCCTTCAGCGCCTGGCGACAGCGGGTCTGAAGTTGAAGCCCCGAAAATGCCAGCTGCTGAGGCAGCGAATAAAGTTTTTAGGGCACGAAGTGTCGGAAGATGGTATCCGGCCCGACCCGTCTAAGATCGAGTGCGTTAGAAATTTTCCCCAACCTCAGAATGAGCGAGATGTTAGAGCATTTCTGGGACTGACCGGGTACTATAGACGTCACATTTCGCAATATGCAAAAATTTCAAAGCCCCTTTCGGACTTACTTAAGAACGATGTAAAGTTCCACTGGGCCGAGGAACACAAAACCGCGTTCGAAAAATTAAAGGAAATTTTGATAACTGCACCCCTATTAAGATCCCCAGATTTTGGCCGTCCTTTTGTGTTAGCAACAGATGCCTCAAACACTGCGATAGGCGCTGTGTTATCACAGGAAGATGAACGGGGAGAACTCCCAGTGGCATATGCGAGTAGGCTGTTAAAACCAGCCGAAAGGAATTACAGCACCACAGAAAAGGAATGTTTGGCCGTGATATGGTCAATCAAACACTTTAGACCCTATCTTTACGGGAGAAAATTCACAATAATAACGGATCATAGACCCCTTAGGTGGCTTATTAATGTTAAAGACGAAAGTTCGAGACTTAGTCGATGGAATTTGGCGTTACAAGAATATCAATTCGAAATAATCCATAAGCCAGGCAAGGCCCACACGAACGCAGACGCGCTAAGTCGAATGCCCGTGGCAAAGATCAGCGAAATGCAACCTATATACAGTAAGGTGCAAATAAAAGAGCAACAATTAAAAGATCCCTTTTGTAAGCGAATCAGACAACAATTACTGAGAGACTCGTCCTCCCAGGAGACAAACCGAGAAATCGCGGATTACTACTTAGACGCCGACGAAACACTCTATCACCGGAAAGAAAATCCCGAGAGAAACGAGAAATGGGATAGAATAGTCGTACCCCAGGTTATGATAGATTACGTTTTAAGACTGTTTCACGATATCCCTAGTTCGGGACATGTAGGTAAGAAAAAGATGCGAAAGAAATTACAGACACAGTTCTTTTGGCCAGAGATGAATAAGAACATCACCCATTATTGTGATAGTTGTCAAGAGTGTGCGGTGAGGAAAAGGCCCCAACACGGACATCAAGCCCCATTGCAGACGTTCCCTCGAGTGTCGAGGCTCTTCGAACGCACGGCACTGGATATCCAGGGTCCCCTTCCTATCACTAGTAGCGGCAACAAATATCTATTGGTCTTTATCGATCACTTTTCTAGATGGGCAGAAGCGATTCCGTTGCCCGATATTACCGCGAAAACAGTGGCGAAAGCGTTCGTCACGCAAATTATTCTTAGACATTCGGTCCCAAAACAATTACTCACTGACAGAGGATCCAATTTTGTCTCCAAAGTCATGAAGGAGGTCTGCGAGCTATTGAAAGTGGAAAGACTCCTTACCACAGCTTATCATCCCCAGTGCAACGGAATGGTTGAGCGATTAAATAAAACACTAATTGACATTTTAACGCACTACGTCGACGCGGATCAGAGAAACTGGGACGAGATGATCCCGTATGCGCTCTTTGCGTACAACACTACAGTACACTCAAGTACCAACGAGACACCTTTCTTCCTCCTGTACGGACGTGATCCGACCTACCCCTTTGATATCGTCATTGAACCGAATCGACCCCGATATGACATAAACGAAAATTACGCGAGCGAATTGAGAGTGAGGATGACCTCAGCTCATAAATTAGCTCAGGAACACGCGGAAAAGGCCGCGAACGATAGAAATACCTATCATCAACGTAAGCACAAGCCATACAAATTTTCAATCGGAGACAGGGTCTTCGTTAATGAGGTAGCTACACCCGCGGGAGTGAAACGAAAATTGGCGCCTCGATGGCACGGTCCCTATAGGATAATAGCGGAAACGAGTCCCGTAGACTTCATAGTCCAACACATCCAATCCGGGAAGAAATTGCATACTCATGCTAATAGATTGAAGCCTGCAATCGCTAGGATGGAGTTCGTACCCTCCGATGCAGGAGAAAAACTCCCCGACGCGCAAAACGCAAAATCATCAATACCAACCGAAGCGCAACCGCAGACGGAACCGGTTGACCCTTGGGATGAAATTATTTTAGAGTCGCTGCATCAAAGCCGGTTAGATACCACGAACGTTGCCGAAAGCACAGGAGTTGATCAACCCGCAACTCCGTCCCAACCTACACACAACTATGCTCTCCGAAGCCAAGGACCAGTAAGCGAATATCCCTGGGTCCTTCCCAGATCGTCGGGAATTATACCGCCGGAAGTGGGGGCGTTGCGGGAAGCGGAGACTGCCGAAATGACTCAGCAAAGCGAGGGCCACCCGCGGCTGCCACCTCCCACTCCGACTGGATTATTTGGTAATTGTAAATGGTAGCTCCTCTTTATTGCGAAAGAGAGGCTATCATCTCCTAAGCGGAGAGAGGTCCATTGTAAATACGCGTGTTCATTTAAACAAATTGTCGCGAACCGGGACTAGTAGTAATGTAAGACTCCCTTTTTGATAGATGACGATGGAAAAATCCGTAACAATATATTTGTTCGTGCTGATAAGTTACATTGTGTATGAAGTGTCAACAATTGTGCCCGCCTTGACCAAAGGTGTCGTATTTCTTCACCAAGGAAACTTCCTCATGACCACGAGCCAGTGGACCATGGTTATCGAAATATCGTTCGAAGAATATGACAATTACCTTCGTGGATTACATCGTCACCTGTCCTCTTTAACTCCGGTCGTCAGAAGAGGGAAACAGAAGCAAGATGATCCCATGAAGCCCTTATGGACTCTAGCCGACGCGGAGTTGACAAACTTACAACAATCCCTCGCCGACTTCGAGGCGGAATACAACGAATTAAAATCCACCGTAACCCTAGGAAATCCCTCTCGAGCAAAACGAGGATTAATCGACGTCGGAGGGAAAATCTTAAAATTCCTTTTCGGAACCGCTACCTCGGAGGAGGTGGAAACAATGAATAGCAGGATAGACAAACTATCCCGCAACCAACAAAAGTTTGTACACATATTAGACGCCCAGACAACCGTCATGAACCAAACCCTTCAAGCGGTCAAGGACAACCGGAAATACATCGATATGATGATCCGACGACAGGACTATTTAGATAAGGAACTTCAGGTATTCAGTTACACATTCGTCGTGAGTACTGCACTTCGATACGCCGAAAATGCCGTCATGGAATTCCGAATCGGCATCACGAACCTAAGACAAGCGATAGAGATGCTAGAAAACGACCGACTTAGTTCCTATTTCCTGCCAAGGTCACAATTGGTAGAGGCGTTAACGGAAGTAAACAAACACTTGCCCAGCGGGATTTCGCTGATCGAGACTTTAAATGAAGACAATGTCTTTAAATACTATCAATGGATAACCACTACCGCTGTAGCACTTCCGTCAACACTAAGAATTTTCGCAAAATTCCCACTAATTACTCCGGAAGGATACTTTGATCTATACGAGGTAGTGAAATTCCCCGCTTATTTCCCTATTTCGAAGACATTTGCTCATTATCAAACCGAATATCCGTACATCGCCTTGTCCAGGAATCGGCAGCTTTACATGCTATTGGAGGCCCACAACTTGCAAAAATGCACAAACGGCTTAACCACTATCTGCGCACCGGAAGTTGCAGTCTGGAAGCTTCCGTATCAATCGTGTGAATACGCCTTATTCATGGCAGACGAGCCAACTGTAAACCGACTGTGTAAAAGAAAGGTGTCAGTTTATCCAAAACCAGTGTTCCGCCGTATCGACGAGGAAGGAACTTGGATATACTCCACCCCGTCACCTTTAAATTTAGTCATCGAATGTAGTCAACTGAGAAACCCACGACGTTCACCAGTTACGATGATTAAGCTAAATAACACAGGAATCTTTAAGTTGCCCATGACTTGTTCCGGCCACGTACCCGGCGTGCGACTCACGTCACACTTCCAATCACGGACTTCCTTTAAAGTTACACTCCGAAACCACTATGTGATACCAGCAATACCGGACGTTCTCAATCTTACGGAAGCGAAGATACTACGGGACTATATCCAAGAAAACGTCACCTTAAACGTCCTTCGAACCAACGAACACGATTGGTCATTGGAATTTCCGGGATGGAAATTACGAGATATAAGCCGAGAAATAAAATCAGTTAACACGGATATTCTCTCGACGACACCGAGTGTGTTAAACTATCCCGTCTCAGCATGGAACACGATCCTCATAGCCTCTTGCGTTACTGTTCTGGCGACACTTTTAATCGCTTGGGGATGCCGCAAACTATTACGCTGCATGGGAACCCGAAGATCTGCGAGTCCTTACCCCTCTTTCCGACGGGAAGAGCGAATAGAACCGGACGCCGTGGAAATGATCGAACTGATACCCGTAACTGCGGAAGCCGGACCATCGTCGGGTATCCCGGAAGCAAGAAAAGACGAAAGGGAGAAGTTAACCGTAGCCAAACGGGAAGAGGTAGTGACGCCTCCCGTCAGAATTGAGACCATTCCTACCCAAATGAGACGATTATAGAACGGCGCGAGAGAATTAAATCATCTTAAATAATAGTATTTTATGTTGTCCGTGGCTTAGAAAATTTCTATTCAACCCAACTTTCTTTTCCTTTTGTGTAGAGACGAAAATATGGAGGAAGATCAAGTTGTGACGCCCCCCATGGAAACATCAAACCCGGAACAAGATCCGATCCAGGAGTCACCTCCAGATCCTGCCCTGGTCTCCCTATTTGAATGCCCCGTCTGTTACGACTACATGGAACCCCCTACCTTCCAATGCCCGGCCGGACACACGATATGTTCCCGATGTTCGCTGTACGTCCGTCAATGCCCGCTTTGCCGGGGAGAACTCAGGAATTACCGTAACTTGACGCTGGAGAGACTAGCCGAAATGGTGGCCTTGCCGTGTGTCTACAGAGGTAACGGCTGTCCGAAAACAGGACTTGTTCCAGAGAGAAAGGCCCACGAACAGGATTGCCCGTATCGAACGTGCTTATGTCCATCAATGGACGAAGTCTGCACATGGGAGGGCGTGTATCAACAGGTGATCCCCCACCTGACGGAACGACACCCTCACATAGGTCACATAAATCACGACGCTGTCAAGTTAGTCCTCATCGGGTTGGAAGCAACTCAACCCCTCGTATGGATAACACATCTCCACTGTCATCAGCGAGACTTTATTGTCCAGGTTTTTAAAACGGAAACCAGCGATGAAAACTCTCCCGTTTATATCATTGTACAGAATGTGGGAAGCCGACAAGAGTCGGGCCGCTTCCTGGGAAGAATCGAGATTCGCGGGCGCGGTAAGACGATGCTTTGGGAGTCCACTCCTCAGAGCGTAACCGACGATCTAAAGGCCACCCTGCGAATGAAGGACTGCTTAACCCTCAACATAAAAATGTTGGAGAGAATGCTCGAGGATCACATTTTGACGGTGATGGCGACCATTTACCCAGTGGGAACATATAGGGGCGGCGAAAGGCCCGAAACAAACAAAGCGGCATAAAGGACCCTAACGCCAGGGAATACGGACCTCCTCTTTATGAGAAGGCAACCCCAATCGCGAATAGAAACCGACCTCCAAAAAGAGACGGGGGAAGAGAGGAGAGAACCCGCCAATAAAGGACGCCTACGTCATTAACCAATAAAACCTTTTTCTTTATATTTGGCAGACAACGAAACAAAAGCACGAGTAGACAACATGGCAGAAGCAGCCGAAACCTGGGATTTGGAAGAGTTGGATTTAGATACAGTGGCCGAACTTTTCGGGTGGAGTGACGAAGAAGAAGAAGAAGAGGAGGAGAAGTTCCACGTATGTCCGACGGCGGTGCGGCACGCTATCGCTCGCGTTAGAAGTGCCCCCGACGAGGCTATTCCGGAGATGGTGGTCCTACCCCTGCAGGGAGAGGTGGACCCTGAAGTAAGGCGGGAAGTGGAGGAAGCGGCGAGGTACGCGGCGCAAAGGGCGAAGCATTTTCAAGAGAGGAAACTCCGGGCCCAGAGCGACCAACGTCGTGAGGAGGAAAGAGGACAGGAGCCTCTGAGAACGGAGGAAAGGGGGGCTTTTTCCCTTTGGGCTCCGCGAGGCATGGGAAGAGGCCTCGGAATGATGCGGGAGCTCCCCCAGCGGTACCCACAAGAGCGGGACCAGAGGTGCCCAGCGGCGGGGAGAGCAAGGGGCTGGTCTCCGAACCCGCGATGAAATGCTTGCCGGGCGGGGACCCCTCGGAGACCGGAGAAAGAAACCCGGAGGCCCCGACTTCTGGATGTGCCGTATGTGTTTTCTTCTTTTGTCCTTGTTCGTCTATCATATTGTATTCTTTGTAGTGTAGTTTGAAATTCTGTTTGTCTATATATATATATGTTTTATATTAAATCCTTTTTTTTGCTATATGGTCCGTCTAACAATTAACACAAAAATTGATCTGTCGCGAACAAGAACGGAGACGGTGGTCGGCAAGAGTAAATGGAACTCATCGGGGAGAAGTAAAATAGGATCACTACTTCCGGCAAAGTGGAGATCGAACTGGCAGCCGAGCTGCCAGGTAAAATGTTGCCAAAATGTAAGCAACATTTTTAAAAGGGCGGGAGCCCTGTGAAGATCCTAAAATGGCGCCGAGAATTCGGTTGTTTACAAGATCGCTACCTCGGGAAATTTCGGAAAGTCAATCGGAGCAAGAACGCGCATCGGGCTATAAACCGGACATCTGTAAAGCATTTCTTCTAAAACAAACACAACGCGGTAATAAACGACGAAGGGAATGTCGCGGTGCTCGTATACAAGAGTCGAGATGTAAACAATTAACAAAAAAGGGGAGAAAGAAGAGAGACAGATGGTCAAGGTCACCTGTAGACCATATGAGCCCGGGATCGTCGCGAAGGGGGGGCAGCCACAGAACGTTTGGCGGATCGGTTCAGCCCGATGTCCGCGAGAGGGGGCAAACTGTGTAAATTATGTGAGTAGCTGTCAACGCCCGGGAGCCGTCCCCGGCCGAATTTGGTTTTCGTCTTGCTTAGAAACAGTAGACTGACCAATCGAAAAAAGGAAAAAGGGACTTAAGACCAATCAAGAGGGAAGATTCGGGGGAAAATCGTATAAAACCCCCCGTATCAAGGTCAGAAGGGAGAGACGACGGAGCTTTCTACCCGGAAGTGGACGACGGTACTCCAACCAGCCACCTACTCCTTCGCCGACGTCCGTCACCGACCCCATCGGACTCTCCTACCCGACTGCCCCGGGGCTTTACCGACGACTCCGACAGCCTTCTCCGATCGCCGTCATCCGGAGCGCCTTCTGCCGCAGACGATCTAGATCGCATCTTGTACTGTAGGCCTACCTTGTAAGTTTGTTTTGAGGTTAAAATAAACGGTTATTGTAAGACACTTGTCATCTTTGCCTCTGCCGCCACCACCCACATACGATCGGTCCCTAGGTTTTTC
>NW_027122631.1:0-49317 GCF_030686945.1 Centruroides vittatus | reverse complement strand
GGTACCGCCCAAACCGATGGTAGGCGTGACACTGCATTATGATCTTTTTTTTTTTTTTTTTTTTTTGTGTAGTGGTCGCCTCGTACTGTATGTGTTCCCCATGCCTCTTTGCATAACCCTTGGTTGTGTTTACACTCATGCTGTGTCAGGTACCTCCTGTTGTTTTCATGCTCTTAAGAGGTATTCTTCTGTATCTTACTGCTGTAACATAATTCAACCCTTATGTTTGTACTACCTCCCATGTGTTTTCGCGTTTGGCAAATCTTGCCGTCCTTTACTATTGTCATCCTAATTACTGTCGGTTCCTCCTATGTATATTGTGCTCGCTGTGTATCTTGTTTATGCTTGTCGCGCCATCTTGTTCATAGTTTTATATTTCACTCTGTTTTTATCCATATACTCCTTTTTTATTCATGATATATTTTGTATTTTTGTTATTTTGATAAAATGCGATGCAGGTGCACTGAGCTCTCACCTGTACCCTGACCTTATCTTCATCCACTTCTCTTCACCACTCTCCCATCCTTCTTTCACCACCTTCCTTACCTCCAGGTCGTACCTCTGAGTGAAACCTGGAGCCCCCCTTTTCCAATTATTATTATTATTATTATTTCCGCCGACGTAGCTTACATTCGCGTCCGTCCTTTGTTTACATTTTTTTCCCAAGCTGGCCGACACGTAGCACACACATTGACCCCTAAACGAAACCGCTACTCCTTTGATCTTTCCGGCCCGTTTATGGCCCCAACGCCAGGGGTCCAATTATCTCTGTGCGTGGCTTTTCGACTTAGGACGCTAAAAGCGACTTTACACCTCCCACGGACAAGGTTCAAACTGCGCTTCCCAAAAGCCGGTTTGACCTAAACAATACCACCACGACATACAACAATCTTTACCGTACAAATTGTTTTGTCACGCTACATTTCCTCCTTTTCTATTATAAGGATCAGGTTACTACAGATAATAAACTATACTAACAATATACATCTAATATTTTACAGAAGAAAAATATTTACAAAGTCAATACAACTTTCAGCAAATTGTCCCGTCACATTGTATTCAGAATCACCTGGTAGATATCGATTATATCTATCCGAAGGACTTAATACCGAAATTGAACTGCCTTGTCTGCACGATCTGGAAGTTCCAGATTGCTCTTGACCTCCAGTCTGGATAGGATGTCGATATAATTACGATTTTTCCCTCTTCTATGCGCGACCTTTACCTTGTTGTCCCGCGATACCAACGCCCTAGGGACCAATTGCTCTCTATGAGGCGTGCGGTCAACTAGCCGAAGGGGAACGCTTGCCTGCCGACTATGACGCACCTCGCAATAATTTCTAACACTGCCCTTTTTATTTATTGTGGGGCTTGTCCTATTTCCTCTCGTTTACTTCCGCAACCGTAACATTCGTGACTGGTTTCCGTCGCCTATTCGTTTTCGTCCGCCCGGCTCTCCTCAAAACGCAATAATCGGCTGCCGAAAGTAATGCATCTGTACCGCAGCTAAGCTCGTCAGTTAATGCGCAAGTTACCAAAGCTGGAGCGTAATCATTTTTCTTTTTACTCGACCTCCCTTCTAGCCTTACAGGTATCGTCGCTAACGTTGCTGATACCTGCTGCCCAAATGCGCTGATTAACTTAACCTTTCTCGCTGCCCGCGACACGTAACGGGTACTACAGCTTTCCTGATTACCGTCATATCTACCCCCGTGTCCACTATTGCAGAAAATTTATTACTTTTACAAGTGAGCAGGAGATTTTGTTTACACTAATGGGTACGTTTCCGCTGATCGTTTCCCTGTTCACCTTTACCCTAGCTACTAGCTGCTCGTCCGATTCTACCGTTTCGTCTATTTTAACTGCTCGCGTTGCCTTAGACTTCGGTTCTTCCTCTTTAATATGTCTCCAAGGACAATCCCTTCTGAGATGACCCGTTTGATCACAGATATAACATCTCATTTTTGATCCTCCGTTGTTCGCGCTCATACCCCCAGTTCCAGTGACTGTTCTATCTCTTTCGGATTCAGATCTACATCTAAAGTCACCCTTTCCTACAGCCTCCGCATGCTTATCGGCGTATCTGGCTATCTCTTCCGGTGGGAACCAGCCTTTACCTTCTTGCAACAAAACGTAACGCTTAGTGTCTGCATCTAACTTAGTCTTAAGATGATCCGAGACCACTAGTTTTGTTAGCTTGCCCAAATGAATCTACGCCTCTACTATTCAGATAGTACCGATAGAGGTCCTCCATCCTAGCCGCGAATTGGAGCCACGTTTCCTTACTTCCCTTTTCGGAGGAAGTAAACTCTTTGAGATATTCAGCAGCAGACAGTCTTAGTTCGTCTAGTATGAACTGTTTTAAAGTCTGGTAATCCTTAATTTCGACTGCCGTAAGCCTATTCAACGCCGTTTTACATTTCTCAGATAGCACCGTTAAAACTAGCTGCCCCTAAAGTTCTTCCGGTACATCGTACGTTTGTAAAACTACCTCTACGGCACGAAACCACGATGGTACTTTTGCTTCCTTGTCTGGCATTTTAGGTAAAGCCCATCTGATTTTTCTAGCTAGGCTATCCAAGTTACCTTCCAGCTCAGAGTTATTACTAGTCCTAGAGTTCACTTCGTAGACGATCTCTCTCTAACTCTATTTCACTCTTCCTAACTTCTATTTCAGCTAGTCTAATTTGTAGGCGTAATTTCTCTACCTCGTCTGACTCATGCCCCTCTATTTTATTCCGGCTGTCCATAACCTCGACCTCGGAGTCCAAAATTTCCCTTTCTGGCTCCGTATCCATTTCCTGGGATTGACTAAGATCAGCCCGACCTCCCTGATCCTCAGAACATGGCATCCCCTTTTTCGACCCTTGAGTCCTTCCGCGTCCCGGCATTCTGAATACAAATAATCAAGAACAACTTACCAATGTTGAGTTCTGTTCCGCCTTGATTTCCGGCTACTCTTCCTTCCGTAAGTATCCAAAGTTCTCAACTATCTCGAAGGTGGGCTCAGTACTTTCCTGTCGTCTTGCGAGAATCTCCTGAAGATTTGCAAGAATATCTTGTCGTCGACTGCGCCAGTGAAGATCCTTAATATCCGTCACGATCTTTACGATGAATCGTCTCGAGTTGGGTTTTGCGACTCGAGAATGTCCGTAAGATGTTCGAGGAAAGCTACACCTCCACACTCAACAAGTAAATATATACAGTTTATTTACACAACAAAATATTTACAAGATGTACAATGTTCAACAACATTACATACGCTATGTAACAAAGATGTGGTATCGCTAGTCGGCTTGTCTGTTTGGGACTGTTAGTCTCCGGGGAACTCAAGTCGCTTTTCCGGAGATGGCTCAACCGCATGGCCGCCTGTCTCCTGCACTAACCTTTTTCCGGAGGACTTTCAAGAGGAGAACGCTCTCTCTATACACCTCGAAGGTCTTACCTAGTGTCAGAGACCACCACGTATCCGGTCTCTCGCCCTTTCTCCTCGTTTTTCCGCCACCCTTCCAATTTAAGGGATCCTGCTGCGACCACCTGCGACCAATCAGTTCCTTCCTTTTTTTTGAGAGCTTCCAAAGACGTCCGCCCTATTTCCCGCCGACTTAACTTACATTCGTGTCTGTCCTTTGTTTACATTTTTTTCCCAAGCCGGCCGACACGTAGCACACACATTGACCCCTAAACGAAACCGCTACTCCTTTGATCTTTCCGGCCGTTTATGGCCCCAACGCCAGGTGGGTCCAATTATCTCTGTTGCGTGGCTTTTCGACTTAGGACGCTAAAAGCGACCTTCACAATAATGAAAGCAATCGATTTAAATGGTAAACAAAAGCGATATCAAGTTTTCCAAACGTTACTCCTGACAATTTGTAAAAATACTTAGCAATAATATAAAGGAACATTTCATTTCAAATTATTCGTAAAAAAATAGATAAATTAATTTTAAAATTAAAAATTTTATAATTATTGCTTGCTAATAGAGTTTAAATTTTAGAACATTTTCCACGAATAAGAATTTTCTGTGAGATACTTTTAATAAATATTTTTTTTAGTACAAATTATTTTATTTTTCACGTTAAAAAATGCTGTTTATAAATTTGTATTAAATAGTCAATCAATTCAATGAATTTAGCAACAAAATTTAAATCCTAAAATTTTAAATTAACATTAAGTAACCTACTATAACATTAATTTTGTAGATTTTGTTCATACATTTTTCTCTAAGTTAGTTAATTATTTCTAAGAAGTTATTTAAATGCAATTATATATCATTAAAAATAATAATATTTTGCTATAACATATGTTTTAATTTAATGAATATCTATAAAAATTTGTTTAAATTATTTTTCGTTAAAGAATGAAGAATTCGCTAAAGAATATAACTCTTGAAATTCATAGTTATGAGGTAAAGATATATTACTTAGATTCAGGTTTTTCATTTCGACAATGGAATTAATTGTAAAACTTTATAATTTTAGTTCTAAATGTTAAAAGTATTAACTTATAAAGTAAAATATTATAATGTTTTTTCTAACATCCTCTGTGTTATTCACTTCGTTACTCTTCAGAATTCTCATTTTTGTTAGAGTGGGTAAACAGTTATAATACTGCACAGTGAAAATAAAAACTCATTATTTCAATATCATAATATAATTGTTTTATGTTATTCAAAAGTTTTCTGGACTTGTAAAATTCGATGAAACTAAACAGAGATTTGCAAATGAAGGAATGGTGTCAAGAATTATTCTCATTCTTGTCGAGTATTTAGGATTCAAGTAAGATATTCCATGTAAACTCTAGAAAAATAAATTATTTATCATTTAAAATAATAATAATTTATAGTTTTTAGTACTTAATTTATAATAAATATTTACATTATAGTTATGAAGTTAAAAGGGGAAATCTGAGTGATGTTGAAAATCTTCTCCAAAATAAAGTATGATATATAGTTTAATTTCTAACACTATCGTTGTATTTTACCTTTTATTCACAGTCTTTTTATATTGTTGTTTAGTCTGTTCAAATTTTCGGACCAATACCTCAAGCATTTCGATTTTACAGATATACGGATTTTTCTAATATTATCAATGTAGAGCCTATGAAATTTGTTGTGGGTAAACCAGCACAACTATCAAAATTAACAGCGGTAATTCGTCCATATTCTTTTCAGGTAAGATTGTGTATTTTAGAAAAATTACTTATATATTAACACACTAAAAATAAAAAATTTTAGCTAAGAAAACAAGTAAAAATTATACTCTTTCCATTTCCGACTTCGAGGATTCTATGAGTCAAAACAAGACAAACAAATGGCAAGGAACCATCATTACTTTATTAATTTATCCATATGCATTTCGCCATCTAGGCCTCCTCAGTGGATACATCAGGATGTTATTCGTTGATTAACGTTTTATACCCAACAGCCGTTCCCAGCATGCATCAACAACTACTCCAGCATTCAAATTAAGTAAATTTACATGTTCGGCGATACAGAAATGTTCTACAATTTTTCTTTCTAAGTTATTTTCTATTCTATACAAAATTTTAGTATTTTTTATATTTATATTACAATTAAATTTATTGCAATGTAAAAACCATGCTGACTCCGTTCTTCTCAGTCTAATGGCCGCCTCATGTTCCTTTACTCTCAACTCCAATCTTCTTCCGGTTTCTCCAATGTAATAATTTGGACTTCCGCATGTACATGACATCCTATATACGACACCGGCGATTTTAAATTGGTCTCTGGGCGAATTTTCACTATTCATTATACTGATAATGTTAGACATCTTATTCTTTTGGCTCGCAACTATGCATACAGAGAAACTTTTAAAAATTGGTTTATATTTTTCAAAAACCTTAGCAACATAAGGAAACTTTGCATAAGAAATATCTTCCATGTTATTTTTAACATTAAATCTACGTTTTAAATATAAATTGTACCACTTACAGAGAATATGTTTCGGATAGTCATTTAACTGAAATTTTTTAAACAATTGTTTTACTTCAATGTCTATGTTTTCTTGCTGAGTTGTTCTATTTATAACATATTTCTATAGTTTATAACATGGTAATTTTTGAGGCTGTAAAATAAATGCTCTAAATAAGTTCGAATATTCTTTTAAACTTATATGTAAATATAATTACAGTAGAGCATCGATTATCCGACCCCCGATTAACCGACTTATCGGTTAACCGACCGCGTTCTAGTCGGCAAATTCAAATGTCCGCTAGTGATGTGGCGCTACAATATTTGGTTATGTCTTGGCTACTTTAATATTATTTTTGTTAAATTTTTGCATCTTTTAGCTGGCAGCACTGGCTCGACCATGAAAGGGAAACTAGTATTTAAACCAGGTCTAATACACTATACTAATAATGTATTTTTTCATACTTTTCGGTTATCCGACTTTTCAGTTATCCGACCAACTCCAGTTCCCAATTAAGTCGGATAATCGATGCTCTACTGTATTATTATGACAAATTATTTCTCGTGTTATTCTAGAAGTTGTAATTGCAATTTAATATGCGAGATTCCGATGCTGTTCATGCTTTATTTTATTAAGCTATAGAGTTTTATTGTCAGAACGAAGCTAATGCTTGACCAGACTAATACTAATGCTACCAGACTAATACTTGACTTCATTCATTCCTTGTCACAAAATAACTTTAGAATGAGTTGTCCAATCTTGATGAAAATTTCTAGGACGACTCACCATCACTCAGGGATGAAATGATTAAGATTTCAACTCTCAAAAATGATACAAGTTTGTAGAACTGGAGATAGGGTTCAAAACGAAGATCGCGTTTTTTTCAGTATGGATAATTTTTCAGACTGGAAAATTAAAACATTTTATTCTTTATTGATATTGAGATATCCTAGAAATTTTCATCAAAATCGGACAACTCATTCTTGAGTTATAATGCTGACAAGGAATGCATAAAGTCAAGTGTTAGTCGCTTCCTGCACGCACGTGGAGAAGCGTCATCTAGTGGTCGAAAATATGACAAGGATTAAAACGGTAATTTTGAAAAGTAAATGTTATTGCTAACTAGATGCACAACAAATATAAAGAATCTTTATAGAATAATGAGTTTAAACAAGTGTTTATGAAACCGTGCCGGTGCTTATTCTGCAACTTGAACACAAACTATATGGTGTATTTTCTCGGACACATGGCAAATTTCATCACTAAGTTTCCTTCAGTTGATACGTGTATTAAGTTTTGTACACGTTTTCGCTGTTGACGCCCCTCTTCAGCCAACTTTAATTCACAGATTTTGCAAACATAAAATTGTTTTAAAACCTCTCTGTACATTAATTAATTTTTATCATCTAGTCGATCTTTTCTCATCGAGGCCAGAGATTCTGTTGTACAAACGAATTCTTATTGGTTTTGTTGCGTATGACTCTATGCAACGTGTACAAAACTTAATACACGTATCAACTGAAGGAAACTTAGTGATGAAATTTGCCATGTGTCCGAGAAAATACACCATATAGTTTGTGTTCAAGTTGCAGAGTTTAAAAAAGTTATTTTTTAAAACGTGGAGCAGCAGCGATTAATATTGATGGATTTACGATCCATTCTGTCCTTTGTCTTCCTATCGTTAGTACGAAATTTCGATCTGTAAAGGGAGAAGCTGCACAGGGATTCCAGATTGAGATGAAGTAGCTCAAATTCATCATCATCGATGAAATGTCAATGATTGGTGCAAGAATGCTTTACATGATCAAGAGAAGATTGAAGGAGATAAACCTTGAGAAAGATGAGCCGTTTCGTGGATTCTTTATCTATTTGTTTGGTGATTTTCATCAGCTTCCTCCCGTTAAAGAAACTCCTCTCTACTCGAGTGTTTTTTACAATGTAATGTCCCAACAAGATAAAGGCCTTGTTGGGACATTATATTACATTTGCATTTCATTCTTTTGAGAAGTTCATTGAACTTAGTAATTCTCATAGACAAAATAGCGCAGATAGTTTCTTCACAGATGTCTTAGAACGTCTAGCTTCGGGTGATTTCTCTGATACACATCTGAACACTCTGACGACAAGAAATCGAGCCTATTTATCCAGAGATGAACTTGATTAGTTCCAAACGGCTATATCCAACAAACGAGCAAGTTAAACAAAGCAACGAAGACTATTTGCAGTGAACTGGGTACCCTATTGCTTATATAGCATCTCAAAACACTCCAGATATTGCCCTGCCTTCGTCCAAAGATGACTCAGCTCATGGTCTCCCCAAGTATTTCAATATCTTAGTTAATTCCAGAATCATGCTAAGAGTCAACTTATGGGTGCAAGGAGTCTCGTCAGTGGTTCACTAGGAAGCATACGCTACATTATATATGCTCCTAATGCTCGCCCCCCAGCTCTTCCTCTGTTTATTTTAGTGGAATTCATCTATGGTAATCTGTTTCCAATAATCCATAACACGCTCTTTGAACGACGGCAGTATATTGCGATCTCGTAGACAGTTTCCTCTTACCTTAGCATACTCGATGACTATACATAAATCACAGGGATTAACTCTTCCGAAAATCAAAATAGATATAAAGAAAAAGAAACAGCTATCGGTCATACCTATGTTACATTGAGTGGAGCAGGGCCGGATTAACCAATAGACAAATTAGACAAATGTCTAGGGCTTGTAATTCGGAGGGGCCCGGCTTCAGTGAAGAATCTTTCTCTGTTTGAAAATGAGTTAAAAATTATTTAAGAAATTCGATAGGACAGAAAAGGCTGTCTAACAATGCTTACTAAAGAAAGACACACTCTGAAACGGATAGATTGATCAATTTTCTGAAATGGAAATCCAAAAACGAAAAACTTAAAAATTCAAAAGACTGATTAATGGTTAAAATTATATACACCAAGACCCCGCTTAACGCTGATTCAATAAAACGCGGTCTGCTTGACGCCTTAAAAACGCTCAAAATTTATGCTGATTCAAATTAATGCGGTACTTCATTGATTCATATATAATACAATTATCCCAAACACGAACCAATCAGCAAAAGGTGACAATTCGTCGTAGCGCTGTACTTTCCTTAAATCTATGTTTGTTTTGTTCAATTTTTAAAATATTATAACATGATGGATGCCATAAAAAATACGGACTTCGCTTGACAAAAATTAACTGATAAATGCATGAACGAAGTGTGGAGGAAGTTATAGCTGGAGATATCCAAGAATTTTTATCGAGAAGAGTCTATCGCTGTATCGTTAGGTTGACAAAATTGTCAACTTAATCGATACAGATGAAGACGAGCAGGATATTGGAAAGTTATTGCAGGTTTCTGGTAAGAGCCTTACCAACGATGACTTCAAGAACTGGCAGAACAAGGAATTCCTTAGAACTGGAAAATAGAGATTCTGAAGACGAACAAAAGCCAGATTTCCTTAGGGAAAGTTTGGTAACGATAACCGAAATCGTTGATCAAATTGTAGCGAATGATCCAAATTTTGTTAGGAGTGCCAAAGCAAAACGAGGCATTTTTGATGCGATCTTCTGCTACCGACATTTGCTTCAGGAAAGAAAAAGAAATGCGACAAATGACACTAGACGACTTTATCGCAAAAAACAAGAATTTCAGAAGAGCCAGAACCTTCGTCACAAAAAATGAACTTTACATTTCTGTGTGCATATGTTTATGTGTTATTTAACATATATTATTATGCGAAAACTTATATAAAAATTACTTAAAATTGCTTATGTTTTGGTCGCATGTTCCCCTATCCCCATTTACTCTATGTTAAAATGGTCTTGTTTAACGCTGTTTCGTTTAGCGCTTTGTTGTCTAGGAACGCATCCCCGCGTTAAGCGGCGGATGCGTTCCTAGACGACAAAGCGCTGTACATTTCTCATTGTACCAGAAACTCTTTGGTTGTACAATTATTATTGTATTAGTGTTTGTATTTTTTATTATTAAAAAAAATTTTAAGTGACATTATTTTCGATTTGGTTACAAGCAACTTATTTATATGGGGCCCCAATTTAAATTTTGTCTAGGGCCCGCTAAAAGCTTAATCCGGCGCTGGAGTGGAGTGACAAAAATAACTGACTCAGTATTTTTAAAGAGTTACAATAAAGATCGCTACGAGTCAATCTAAGTTCAAGGCCCATAGTGATAGACAGAATTTCGTGGGACGTTGACATAGCAATAAATTAACGGCTTATTCTGACCTTATATTTGTACTTTTAAATGATCCAATAGAAATCAAATATATTGTTGAGAACGAATGATTCTTTGCTTCTTTTTCAGCTTCGTTCCGACTACACGCTGATACAGCGTTACTTTACTAGTTATTCACTTTCTGATATTATTATTATAAAAACATTTTAAAACATTTAAACAAATTTTTTTTCGAATCATGATATAAATAAAGATAAATACGTTCGTTTCTGTTTTAAAATGATCATAATTTTTCATATTTTATTATTTTTGTAATTTCTTATATTTTTGTATTTCCAAGTAATTGTTAAGTCTATAGTTATTCAGTATTTTGTAATTAATAATCATTTATTACTCTCAGTTACTCAGTTTTATTAAAAGGTACAAATTAATGTACATCCTGGCTCTGCAATTAGCACTACCAGGGTTCAATACAGAATACATAAATTGGAATTACAGATATATATAAAGTTACAAATGAATGTGAGAAATAAAATATAAAACAAAATAATAACAACAACAATAATAATAATAACAACAATAATAATAATAAAAATAACGATAAAAAAAAGAAGAAGAAGAAGACGTGTCACAATGAGGTGGCAAAAGTAAAAAACCTTATAACTAGTATGTACAATTATATACAAGTTGAACAGTATTGCAGAATGTATATAAGATAAGATATACAAACAAAAGAGGAAAGTATTACAATGTGGTGAGAGAAGAAAGCCAATTAACAAATAAGTACAAAAATTTACATGCTGAACAGTATTACTGATGGTGATATAAGAAATGCAACGCAACAGGCAAGCAGGAGACAGACCGTAATGTAAGTAGTACAGCCACGGGTAGTACAATGAGATCGCGTGATGAGTAGGCTGCCAGCTGCAGAGGAAGAGTCCGATGGCGGCAGCTGAATCAAGTTGTTGATGAGCCTCATTGAGTGGTTGCCGAAGCTTCTGGCTAACCTTTCAAAGGCAAGGAAAATTTCCTTGCTAGCCCAAATGTCAGAGTGGTTGCATGGCCAACTAATATTAAGTTCATCCATGAGGAGTCTAATATTCATGCGTTCGTGTTCAAGAGTATAGCAGTCAAAGAGGTAATGATCGGAGCCATCTTCCACTTGGCAAGTCGGGCAGACTTGTGGGTCCCTGTTGGTGAAACGGTGCAGGTAGGCTGCAAATTTACCATGGTTGGTAAGTAACTGCGTAGTGTAGTAATTTGGAGAAAACCACTGCACGGAGAGGAAGCGATGTAAGTCAGTCCCTAGTGGCAAGTGTGGCAATGGTTTCATGTCTTTTAATGAGTTTGTAGAAAACATTGAAGATTTCCTTGTTTTGAATGAAGACGTCGTGATCTCATGGCCAATCAATATTGTAGCTGTTTACAGTGATTTTTAGATTGAGACGTTCTGTTTCGAGAGAAATGCATTCGAATATATAATGGTCAATGTTATCTTGAAGATTACAGATAGTACATAAGGCATTTCTTTTGTTCGTAAAACGCTGAAGATAATTGGAAAATTTACCGTGTCTAGTAAGAAATTGGGTGATAGGAGAATTTGGTTTAACCCATTCGTATGTATCATGGAAATTTTTAACATCTGGTACGAATTTGAAAATAATGTTATTATGTTTTTGAGTCCAGTTATTTTGCCAACGATGAGTATATCATCGTATAATAATTTTTTGACACTTCTCCGGCAGATCTTATTATATATAGTGCAAGTAGTCATATCCCTGGCGGCTTCCTTAGCTAATTGATCCGCACGTTCGTTTCCTATTAATTCCTGATGGCCTCTTGTCCAAGTGATGCTATATTCATTGGTAGAATTGTAGAATAAGTAACGAATGCGAGTGGCAATAGGGTGCGGTTTTCTACTACGAAGAAGTTGAATAGCAGAATATGAATCACTAATTATATGGACGTTCTTATATTCCTGGTAAAGTTCGATCCAGTAGGTAGCCATGTATATAGCTAGCAATTCCGCATGGAATACCGTACTTGCTTTATGTAACTTGCCTTTTACATTGTGTATTTCCATGTTGTGTTCGTAGACTACAAAAGCACAACCGATGGATTCGTCGATTCCAGAACCATCAGTATAAATTTCAAAGTCGGGTTGTGTGGGAGGATCAATCCGAAATAGGTTGTTAATGTATGGAGGTAGACTTTCAGCAGTTGGACTATGATTTTCATAGTTTTCCGATCTAATTTCACCGGTAGAAGTGCAAATATTGGTTCCTATTTTCAGTTGGTGTAGATTGTATTCGAGTTGGATAATCTCTGTAATTGGAGGTTTTCGAGCTAGTACCTGTAAGCTACAAGTAGGAGTTGTCCTATATGCTCTCGTTATTAAAATCAGTGCTTTCCTCTGTGAAGATATTAATTTTCGATGTAGGTGAACTTTATGAATGGCGTTACCCCAACTACAGCAACCGTAAGTAATAATGGGGATGTAAATTTGATCATAAATAATATTTATAGCGTCTGATGTGAGTCCCCAGTTTTTCCTAGCAATTTGTGAGAAAGCATGAAAGATTAAGGTTGTTCTCTTAGCAATATATTTGACATGATCTTCCCAGCCAAGTCTAAAATCTATCCATACGCCGAGATATTTAATGCTTTTTTCAATTTTAATCGGCATATTATTCATTTTGATTGAAGGTTTGCGAAGGTATAAGTTGGGTTGTCGTGGCTTGTTGAATACGATTCCAATAGTCTTATTCGGATTAAAGTTTAATTTGTATTGTTTTCCCCATTGATATATTTTTTCGAGTATCTCGTTGCCACGTTTTCATACTGCACGAGATCTCCCACCAATAAGAATTAGCACATCATCTGCATAGGCGGTAACTGAGTCATATCCAAAGTTTTCTTGTAAAAAAGCATTAAAAGTTAAGTTCCATAGCAGAGGTCCGCATACTGATCCCTGTGGGCATCCTCGTACAATGTTGCGTTCCACACAGCATGTTCCATATTTTAGTATGGCTTTGCGACCATGAAGATAATTTGCAAATAGATGATATATATTTGATGAGCAAGCAGTTTTCCTTAGTTGAAGGAGTACGAAAGGCCACCAGGCACTGTCGAACGCTTTAGATATATCCAAACTAACATCGAGCACGTATTTATGGTTATCTAGTAGATTTTTGATATTTTGTACGGAATCGTAAATAGCATCTGAACAGGAAATTTGCTGCCTAAAACCGTATTGAATGTTGCTAAGGAGTGCCTTGTTCTCAATATGCCAAGTTAAGCGATTTGTTATTAGTCGCTCAAGGACTTTACCGAAGACTGATAGTAATGAGATCGGCCTGAGTTCATTAGGCTTATTTGATTTAGGGACAGGTACTAATTTTGCAATTTTTCATGGGGCTGGAAATATCCCCAAGCTTAAACAGGTATTATAGAGTTGCAATATTTGAGAAGGAATAAGTCTCCATATGTTTTTGCAATTGTGGCGGTTATGCCATCAATTCCAGGGAATTTACCATCTTTGAGTCTGCAAAAAGCGTTATTTATTTCATCATACGTAAAATCTGGAGAATGATCATTATTGGTGTACAGGGTTATATCCAGTCTTAATTGCCTTTGCCATGGGGTATCTTCTTCAGCATTGTCATTAATGCAGAAGGTATTTATTTGCCGTTCTAAGGAATCTAGGAGACAACGGTCAGTTATTAGCTGATTCGTTGATCCCGGATCAGCAGTAGTTAAAATTTGGGGTTTGCGTAGTTTGTTAGTGCATAATTTCGTTAGGTATCGCCATGGATTGGAGGAGGCAGCATTACAGAATTTCCGCCAGGATAAGATCTTGGCATCTTTTATTTCTTTTTTGTAGATAGCCTGGTGGTCGTAATATTGCTGTTTTAAATTGGTTCGGTGTGGCTCAGTTCTGCATGACTGAAATCGCCTCCTTAGAAAGTTGTTGATTTTACGTAATTCTGAGAGCCGACTGTTCCACCATTTATGTAATAATCAGTTATTACATGAATTCTGTGTCTCTCATAGATCGAAACTGATTCGAGTCTTTTAAGTTTTTTAAATAAATTACCTATCACAGTAAACCAAAGCCAAACATATATTTTCTTATATTTTTTTTTTTACAAATTGCGATGAAAAAGAATTTTCTGAACATAAAGTAATGCAATGGAATGAATGATTTTAGAAAAGTTCAGTCAGTTTTATTTGATTGGTATTAATTTTGCAATATTATAGTAATCACGCAAGAAATGTTTTCAAAATTCATTAATAACATAACATGAACGCATTAATACATTTAAAATATAAATCTAATTTTTATGAAGAAATAATCTAATAAACTTATGCCCGAAAAACTGCTACGATTTGTTAGCATATTTCAAACTAAAAAAAAAAATATTACAGTTTTACACTTTTCAACGTAATAATATAATATATTAATATGTTATATGCTTTTTTATTTATGTAATGTTGAGACAACGACGAGGCAATCCTTTAACTTAGAACTGAACTTTATTTTAATCTAAAACTATATATACACTTGTTGATACACCCATAACTTGGCGCCAACAGCACAACAGGTTTCTTCCCAAGATCTTAGAATATAAGGTTAGCTCATACAGCCGATTTAGCCACTTTCTGCCAGATTTCGGATATACGTCATCCGTAGTGGACGACTGTTTCATCACAATAAGTGAGGGAAGAAAATTTTGGAATTTCACTATTTTTATTACTTTGTTTAGCGTTTTTAGACTCATAACCATAAATAAATAACGACTAACCCGTTACAAAGCTATACATCCACAAGAGCCGAATTATCGGGCTAGAGTTGGCTATAATAAATAAATAATTAATAAGACAATTTGGCACTAGAGCTTGGCGTTAGGCGCCATCTCTTACTAAACTTAAAAATTATAATTAAATTAAATAAATAATTTTTAAGTTTAGTAAGAGATGGCGCCTAACGCCAAGCTCTTAGTGCCAAATTGTCTTATTAATTATTTATTTATTATAGCCAACTCTAGCCCGATAATTCGGCTCTTGTGGATGTATAGACTCATAACCTTCGAAGAGAAATATATCAATAGTGAACTACTCGTTGAACCTTTAAATGCAATTCCAAAATAAATAATTAACAGTTCGCAATCTTAAAAACTCAGTCTCTAACGTTTTCGATCTACATAGGAGATCTTCCTCATGATTCATTGAATTGGAATGCGGATATTGGAACGTTTTTAAAATTTATTTAAAAGCAGATAGACGAGGATTTTTTTAAAAACATTTTTTAAAATAATCTTTTAAATCGCTTAAATCGAATTTAAAAATGTTCAAAACAATTTTTAATTTGATTGCTCCCTTAGGTATAATGATTACCATTCATAAGATACTTGTCCTTACTCTTTGAAATTAATGCAACGACCACGCTTTACGGATTTAAATATTTCGAGAGTTTTCAGTGTTTTTATGTGGTCGTCATGTTTAGCACGTCTTATGATGGAAACTTGGTTTAGATGGACTTGTATGTCGTTGTCAGCGGCATACCTGGCAAAAGCGGTGTTGTATTTTCATTTAGTGATGTCATACTTGTGTTCAGCCAGTCTTACTTTGAGAGATCGTGTGGTGGCGCCGATGTACTAAAGATCACGCTGGAATCTATTGTCTCTCAGCGTAATTTTATAAACGCCCGGGACCCTACTCATGTCGGTGTTGTTTTTTCCGTTTTTACGGATGTTATAAACCGTGGGGACACGCTTATAAGCTAACCTGTCACCTCTGTGACAGGTAATCTCTTTATATAAGGTTTGCATGTCGTGGTTATAATCTAGCTCTACGCGGTGCGTGTTGTGAGCGTTCTCACTTATTGATTGAACGTTATTGGGCGTACGAGTACTATTGTTGGAATAAGTCTTTGCTAATTTACGAATAAGGTGTTTTTGTAACCATGCCTTTTGGCTATGTCTTCAAGACGTTTAAGCTCTTTTAACGTGTTCTCATAGTCGGTGCAGTGTGTAAACACACGTATGACTAAGGTACGAAAAGCAGCAATTTTGTAGATATAAGGGTCGTATGAATTCGCCGGTATAAACAGTGGAAGGTGAGATGGTTTATAATAAAATAGGCATGGTTAGAAAAAACACCTTATTCGTTAATTAACAAAGGCTTATTCCAACAATGATACTCGTATGCCCAATAACGTTAAATCAATAAGTGAGAACGCTCACAACACGCACCGTGTAGTGCTAGATTATAACCACAACATGCAAACCTTATATAAAGAGATTGCCAGTCACAGAGGTGACAGGTTAGCTTATAAGCGTGTCCCCACGGTTTATAACATTCTTAAAAACGGAAAGGACAACACCGACATGCGTAGGGTCCCAGGCATTTATAAAATTACGCTGATAGACAACAAATTCCAGCGTGATCTTGAGTAAATCGGCGCCACCACACGATCTCTCAATGTAAGGCTGGCTGAACACAAGTATGACATCACTAAAGGAAAATACAACACCGCTCTTGCCAGGTACAGGGCCGGATTTACATAAGGGCATTTGGGGCCTGTTCCCAGGGCCCCCACAAAATAGGGGCCCCCACAAAACTAAAAAAAAATTATGTTTAAACATAATTTTTTTTCTATTACCCGACAGCCTAGTGTGGCCTAATCATGAGGGCAACAGGCAGAGAAAACCAAACCCGGGAAAAAACCTATGAAACATCGGAAAATTTCGGGAAAAAATTTCACATAGGTATTTTTTAGTTAAATTAAAATAATTAGTTTTACACAATAAAATATATCTATGTTTACAATAACCTTATTTTTAAATGAAATTTACAACTTCCTAGTTCAAATCTAATTGAAAGTACAGTATTTTGTGTAAACTTTCTAAATCACCAAATTTGCCTACTCTTAAAGGGGGAACCCCCACCTAATTTGTACCCAGGGCCCCTGGATTGGTAAATCCGGCCCTGGCCAGGTATGCCGCTGACAACGACATACAAGTCCATCTAGACCAAGTTTCCATCATAAGACGTGCTAAACATGACGACCACATAAGGACACTGGAAACTCTCGAAATATTTAAATCCGTAAAGAGCGGTCGTTGCATTAACTTCAAAGAGGAAGGACAAGTATATTATGCATGGCAATCATTATACCTAAGGGAGCATTTTTAAATTCGATTTACGCGATTTAAAAGATTATTTTAAAGAATGTTTTTTAAAAAAAATCCTCGTATAACTGCTTTTAAATAAATTTTACAAACGTTCCAATATCCGCATTCCAATTCAATGAATCATGAGGAAGATCTATGTAGATTGAAAACGTTAGAGACTGTGTTTTGAGATTGCGAACTGTTAATTATTTATCCTGGAATTGCATTTAAAGGTTCAACGAGTAGTTATTGTAATTCATTCCAGGCTTGAAGAGTTTTATTTTATATATCTATAGTTATTACTATTATTAAACATAATTATGTCGATAATTACATCAATAAAAATTGTACGGAAGTAACAAAAGTGTTCCTAGAACCGTGATATTTTGTTGTTGTCTTTACTCTTTGTTCTGTAGAAATTACAGAATATGGTTTCGAATAAAATATATTTATTACGGAAATACTTTAAAATACTAAGAATAGTTTTCTGCATGTATAAAAATAGTATCTGCATGATGAAACGACGACTACAAATAATAAGTTAACAGGTTGGTAACACTTTTAAGATAAGTCGAGATGTAAAAAAGAAATATTGTTTATTATTAATTATTATAACTTTTTAAAATATGCATATTTACGTAAAATGCATAGAAATGCAAAATGTAAAAATGTTTTATATATTTATTATAAATTTATTGTAGTGTTATTTATTTGTATAATAATTTTTACGTAAGAAATGTTAATACAACTTTTTTTACTTCAGAATATTATATCTTAATTAGATTTATTTGGGGGAAAAATACCTAAATTTTATTATTATTATTTTTAGATGCCAGTAGCAACATGTGCTGTTGCAACTTGTTATAACAGCTATTGTAAAACAAAGTTATTAAACAGGAAAGTTAGTTATTTTAGATTTCCTAAAGATCTAATAATAAGAGGAAAATGGATCCATAATTGTAAAAGAAAAGATAAATTTAATGCTGATTCTTATCATGTTTGCTTTGATCGATTGTAATAACAATAGGAAATTTAAAAAAGTTTGTACCTGATTTAATTGTTTTACATAACACTTAATTTGTATATATTAATATCAATGATATATTTATTATTGATATTTGTATATATTCTTTTCACAGAGTTATTTTTGTATGTGTATAAGTAAATAATATCGTCTTTGGTACATGAATATTGTAAATTAAAAAATAAACCGATATAATTTTTAGTTTTAAAAAATAAGTCGTTTGACGATATAAATTAAATTAATTCATTTATATATAAATCACCTACGTAGGATTTACTAAAATTAATCTTTTAAAAAACTATTGTTGTTATAATATCATAAAATGGATAAAATCGATTTCATTTACAAAATATAAAAACGCATTTTAATTTCAACTTTACACGTAAAAATTTCGAAGATTTGATCCATATTCCGGATTTTTCTCATTTATACCCATTTTTATTTACATTTAATAAAATATAAATCGTAATTAATGAAATATTAGCGTGTAATTAAAGCTACAAGCCTCTGATCCGTAATGTTTTTACCATAAGGATATAGTAAGATATTTTGTTTTCGACTAGGAGTGATGTCAAACTAATGAGAAGCGTTTCTTCTCTATGAGCTAACCTTATATTCTAGGACCTTGGTTTCTTCCTGCCTCGTGCTTTCTTAGCAGAGTGTTGCCAGTCCATATACAGTTTACGACATCGATAATCGCTTTATTTTCGCATTCCCAACAATCTCTCTTTTCGAAGAAACTCTATGTTTACGTAGTGTTCTCTTCGCTAGTTATGCGTTTACGGTGGATCAGGAAAGGTTCGATTCCAAGTGGTTTTGTGAGGATGTTGGCAGCGTTGTTATTAGAGTCCGTATTCTCTATTGGTATTGTTCCATCAGTGACCTTAGCTCGAATGAAATGATACTTTACAGCTAGAAGTTCGGTTCTACTATTTATCATATAACTTTTGGAATGTCCTATCGCTGCTTGGTTGTCGCATTTGACGATAGTGAATTCTTCCAGTAATTCCTGCTGATCCAACTGTCTAAGCATTTCTCTCATCCAGGTTATATCTCTTGAACACGTTTATAGGGAAATATATTCAGCTTCCATCGTACTGAGAGCTGTTACGGATTGTTTGGTACACTTCCAGGCCACAGCACCTCCGGCCATAAATACTATGTATCCGGTTGTGGTTTTACAATTCAACGTCCATCGCGCAGTCTGCATCTGTGTATGCGAAAAGGTTTCCTCCATATCTTGTGTACTTTATTCCAAGTCATCTTGTTGACTTCAAATAACGTAATATTCTTTTAGCTATGTTCCAATGTTTTCTTGAGTATCTGTTCCAGCACTGTGCGAGTTTGTTAACTGCAAACGTAATGTCTGGCTTTGTTTTCTGCGATATATACATTAATGTACCTATAAGCTCTCTGTAGGGTAAGTTCTCGTGTGAGTTATTAGCTTCAAATCTAGCCTACACTCCATTAGCGTAGTAATTTCATTTGCTTCTAACATATGAGTCCTTTCTAGCAGTTTTTCAACATATTTTTTTGGACTAGGGTGATACTGTTCTTCTGACATGTGAACCTTACTCCAAGAAGTTTAGAAACGGATCCTAAGAACTTGATGTCGAAAAGGTTTACTTAAGAGTTCCTGTGCCATTTTTCTCATGTTTCTTTTCTGTGAAATAACCAGGATGTCATCTACATATACTTTGAGGATTATCATTCCTTCCTTTCTTATCAGTTTATATATGCACGGGTCGATCGTGCTTCTTTCAAAGTCAGATCCTCTCAAGCATTTTTCCAGGTGATTGTTTTAGAACCGTCCACTGTGCTTAAGACCATAGATTGCTTTGTTAAGTTTAAAGTGTAGATGTTCTTCGCTCTTTCTTCGAAATCCTCTTATATGCTGACTTTACGTCATATTGGTCGAAGAGTTAATTTTTGCTTATCGCTAGGGCAGTTAGCAATCTGTGTCAAAATCTGATACAGGAAAATAAATTTTGTCGTAATCTCTGAATCTTTGTTGTGCAAACCTTTTTGCCACTAATCGTGCTTTGTATTTCTTTGTTCCTGTGGTGTTATTTTCCTTATCTTTGTAAACCCACTTGCATTTGATAGTTGTTGCTCCTTCTGGCGGTTCTGTTAAATACCATACCATATCAGGGATTCTATTGTTTCTTCCATGGCCCTTGCCATCTGGCTGAATTATTGGATTCCATGGTTTCATAGGCTCTACTTATTCCTTGACTATCTTTTCAACAATCGTGGCAGAGTCATCTATGGTTTTCATTCTATATTCTTTTTTCGGTCTCCCCTCTGTCCTGTTTGAGCAATTAGTGATCTACCACTTTCTCTTATCAGTTGATTACTATGCTCATTTTCATTCTCGTTTGTTTCATTTTCATATTCATTTTCTGACAAAGTCTTTTCTTCAAGTTGTAATCGTTCCTTAGCAGATTCAAGGATATCTAATTCCATTTCTTTATTATTGAGTTTTTCTCTTCCGTGAAACCTATCATTTTCAGAAATTTCGATATTGTCCCTTGAGTTATTTTGGAATTCGTTGACAAATCTGACATCTCTACTCGCTATAACTCTTTTTGTTTTCGTGTTCCACAGACGATATGCTTTTGTTTCGCTAGACTAGCTTATAAATATGCATTTGGTGGATTTCTCATGGAATTTTCCTCTTTCTGGTTTCTTCTCTAGTGCAAATGCCATCTGACCAAATGTCCTAAAATATTTTAACTTTGGCATTCTGCCGTTCTATAATTTGAAGGGTATGACGCCTTCCAGGCTCTTTGATGGACAACTATTTCTGATATATAATGCCGTATATACAGTGTCTGCCCAAGAGCATTCTCTCAATCCTGCTTGGAGTAGCATGCATCTTCCCATTTCCACTAGTGTTCTATTTCTTCTCTCTGCAATGCCATTTTATTTTGGCGTGTAGCGGGCAGTTTTCTCATGCCTAATCCCTTTATGTTTCAGGAAGTTCTGAAATTCTCTATTAGTATACTCAGTTCTATTGTCACTTTTTATTGCTTTTATCTTTCTTCCTGTTTTATTTTCTACAAAGTCTAAGTATGTTTTGAATTTCTCGAGAAGCTTCACTTTTTTTTCTCATGAAATATATTTCCCACCATCTAGAATAATCATCAATAAACGTGATGAAATATTTCGATCCACTCAATGGTTGGGTTCTCATTGGTCCACAAATTTCAGTATGAATCACTCCTAACATTTTTCTGCATCTCCATTTGTTTCATTTCAGAAATAGTGATCTGATTTGTTTTCTTCTTATGCAGGTCTCACAGGGGTCGAGATCTTTTTTCGTCTTCCATTCAGTCTTCTGACCTTTAGGATGTTGGCCATGTGCCATATGTCCCTTTCGTTTAAGCGACCTGAACGTTTATGCCACCTTTTCATTTCGTTGACATTTGTTTGAGCGAGTTTAGATTCCTCTCACCTTTCTTTCACATGGTACAGGTATACCTCGTGTTACGTCGCTCTCGAGTTACGTCGTTTTCGATTATGCGTCGTTTGTCACAAAAGTATATGGAAAAATAAAAATCAAGTTTAAGTCAGTTTATTCGACTTTAAATCTGTCCGCCACAAATATTGAAGTCGTAATATCACTAGAAAAGCGTTGAAAACACATAAAATCATATTAAAATACAGTAGAGCGTCGGTAAGTGGAATGGCCGGAAAGTGGAACGATTTTCAGTCGGACTGTGTCGTGCTGAATCGAATGTTTTTGATACTAAATTTACTTCTAAAGTATAATTTTCATGTTTTTTATATTCTTTAATATATTTATTTTGTTTGTACAAAATGCAGAAATAATTTTTAACGATACGATAGCCTCGATGATGATTATAAAAATTTTCGTTAGGCTTAAAATCGACGAAAATTCAACACGAAGCGGCACGCAACGGAGAAAAATTCAACAGGAAGCGATACGCAACGGAGAAAAATTTGAACATCGGACAGGTTAATGTATTTTTTCGTACAAAGTCGGAAACTGGAACAAATCATTAACTGGAAGGACCCCAGTCCCCAATTGGTTCCACTTATCGACGCTCTACTGTACGTTTACAGTAAATGTTAATATAATCATCATAAATCCTAGAGAACGAAACACTTAAACATCTGTGTTTCTGTGTTGTCGTCTTATTTAGCGGTCTTTAAGTGCCCATTATTGCCGTTTCCTCCATTATTGGCGTTTAGTTACGACGTAAGTCGAAACTACGACTTACGTCGTAACTACACAAGTAAATTCGGCTTACGTCGTTTATCGACTTACGTCGCCTCTCCTGGAACCAATTACCGACGTAAGACAAATTATACCTGTATAGCCCTTCTTCTTTGTATGCTCGCATGTGTACGCTTTTAGTTTTCAGATCCATAACAGTTGCCTGATTCTTCTGGAATAATACATTGAATCCATGATCAGTTATCATCCCAACTGACAGTAGGTTGGTCCTTAGTTCTGGTATGAGGAGAGTGTTCTGTAATTTGGCTTAAAATTCTACTTTTGTTTCAATTATTACATCACCACTTCCTTTGATTTCCGTTGTAGATGAATTGGCCAAGTTTAATTCATTCACGTGGGATGTTTTCGACATCAGAAAATCTTGGTTCATCATTGCACGTGTGATGAAGTGCCTGAGTCTAGACGCAATTTATGGTATACTTTCCCTTCATTTGCCATAATAATAGCATCATATGTGTAAGATTTGTCGACTTTCGAGGAGGTTACAATTTATCCCGGGTCAGGATGAGCCTAAGGGAACCCCTGTATGTGGGCGGTGGCGAAGGAGGCAAATGATAACAAGTGTTTACATGCGGAAAACCGTTTATTTGGACGAATTCATGCTTACATCGGTTAGATTGTTCCAAATCTCAGCGATCTTCAGAAACGTGAGAGTTCGGCTAGTTGATCTATCCAGTCCCGGGCAGACGAGAAGGGCCGTTGGACGATGGAGACGAATGGTGATACACTTAGATGTTCAGGGCGACAACACTACACACACTGTTAGCTTAATCCACAAGAGGCAGTCCGTAATTCCGATACCTCTTTAGACCTTGAAGTCTTAGTTTTTATACGTTTTTCTCGTGTACTATCCACCTTTCGGATTGGTCTCTCGTCCCTTTCCTTGTTTCCCGATTGGTCTCCCCTTTGTTTTCAAGCGCAAAACGAGACCATGTCGGGTCTCGGGAAAGGTCCGATTCGAGGTGTCTATTTGACACCCTTTGTCGACTATGCTCCAAGATTGTTGATAGAACCACAACACCTGCACTCATAATTTAATCCGTTGTTTATAATTGATGTCATTTTGGAATTCTAACGATCACGCGATATTTTTCTATCTCTCCAATTTTTCCCCTTTTCTGAAATTGTTTTCCTAAGTTGAATTTTTTTCCTTTGAGTACTTGTGTCAAACTTGTACCTCTTTATGAGCGCGTGTGTCAGAGTTCTACCTTTGGATGGAACATTACAGGTCGTTTAACACGCGTTGACGTCGTCCCAAGACCCGTTTTTTTTCTCTCTCTCTCTCTTATATAATTTGTCGTTATTTTTTTCACAACAGGATTCTGCATTTTTGCGATTTCGGACCTTGTCTGGGTCTTTACATATGACTCTTGTTAGACTTGTAGTCATAGCTGTAAGTAGTTATCACTTATTTCTATCCCAGCATTCTCTTGTCTTATGGCCTATTTTGCCACATTTATGGCATTTGAATTTGAATGGCCCCTTATTTTCCGATTGTTTTTTCTGTAGTTTGCTTAGATAGAGCGCATTCGAATTAGTTTTACTTCGAGTGTGTCTGGCGAAAGAAGTTTCTCTTGTGTCTCTATGGCAATCCGAAATTGTTCGAATGAGGCTGGTATTATATAGCAGTACTACTGTTAATAGTTCTTTGTTTATGGACATTCCCATTTCTTTTATCTTATCTACTATATCGAGAACTTCTCTTACGTGATCCGCAATGTTGTCTCCTTCCCTCATTTTCTTGAGAATTAATTTCTTTAGTAGCATAGCCTTTTGATTCAAAAATTTCATGTAGCTTATTCCATATATCGTGTGAGGTTTCACATCTTTTTGTTTGTTCATTTCTGCTGGGCTTATGGCAAGAATTATATCACACATTGCCTTCGAGTCTGCTGTGTCCCATTGTTCTGCTGCCATCTTTGTACTTTCATCTGCAAGAATGATTTCTGGTTTCTTCCTTTTTCCGATGATATATTTCCAGGAATCATTTTGATCAAGAGTGCCTTCATATGTAGAGTATTTTCCATGTATCGAAGTTTTCTTTACACAATTGTTCTATTCGTATAGCTAGTTGACCAGCCATTTTTCTTTTATCGGCTTTGTATTTCTGTTTCCTTTTAGATCCTGTAATTCTAGCTTTCGATACTTAATTTTTCGTTCCTAGGCCCATTGTTTGAACAATGATGAGGCAATCCTTTAACTTAGAACAGAACTTTATTTTAATCTAAAACTATATATACGTTTGATACACCCATAACTTGGCGCCAACAAAAAAACAGGTTTCTTCCCAAGGTCCTAAAATATATTCTAGGACATTGGTTTCTTCCTGCCTTGTGGTTTCTTAGCAAATTGTTGCCAGTCCACATACAGTTTACGACATCGATACTCGCTTTAGTTTCGCATTCTGAACATGTAATAATAAGAAATACTTTTCTTATTTATTTACAGATGTGGTTCATAACGTTTTTCGTATTTATTATATCTGTAATTTTATTCACAATAATATTTCAAAAAAATGAAGAATTACAAAATAGAAAATCTTCAAAAGTACACGATATCGCTTGGGCGTTATTTGGATCATTTTGCAATAAAGGTATGAAAACTAATATTACTAACGATTGAATTGAACAATATTATGTGATAATAACTGTATAATAATAATGTATTATGAATTGCAGGAAATAAGATATTTTCACCTTCTGGCCACAGTTGCAGAATAATCGTCTCTGGATGGATTTTTGCAATATTTATTATTACCGCTAGTTATAGCGGGGCATTAATGTCTTTCATCACTTTCCCTGGTATAGGAAATGCACCCAGAACGTTTACTGAATTACTGAAAGCTGCCGAAAATGGAGAATATACTATTTGTTCCCATCCTTATTACATAGCGTATATTATCGTAAGTATAATGTGAATATTTTTAATTAGAAATTAAAAGTAAATACTGTTATAACTTTTAGATAGAATTAACAATATGTAATATCGTTATCGTTATTTATTAGCCAGTCGTACCTGTGTATCTCGATTCTTACAGGAGTGAGAATAAAATTCGAGATAGACAAGTTTTGACATGTAGAGGTATATATGCATTATAATAGTAATAGGTTTGATTTGAGGTATGGAAATTTATGAATATAATAGCATATACTGTACAGTACATACCTGTATTAGTTAAAAATGAAATTTTCCTTTTTCACATTCGTTAGCAGGGAAAACTGGTGAATAATTTCTGATATCTGATTTTTTTCAAGGTATGCAATAGCTGCGATGCATTTTGATAATCTTTCGTGCGTTCAAGGAAAGTTCTCAACATTTCAATTGCTTTTTCCGCTTATTTTATAGTAATAGCGATAGGTGAATCTATCTCATTCTCTATTTAGTGTTTGCCGTCAGAAACTCCTATTACATTTTGCACAATCTCCGTATCTGTCAACATTTCGATGTTAGCAGGGAAGCGTATGGATTAAGTCTATTCTTATTCACTTTTCCGAATTTATTTTATTGTTTTCTGTGACTTTCACCATTTCAATGGTGTTTTGTTATCATTCCTCAAACTCACTGATTCTTAACAGGGGGGCCGCGGCCCCCTGCTTGTCCATAAGAAGTTTGCCGGGGGCCTCCAAATTATGCAAAATTTTCTTCAAAATATAACAAAAAGAAAATTGATGTATAACCGAATATCGTATTGAATAGTGAAATAAGAAACATAAAGTTTTCCTATTTAGTTTTTTTATTTATTTTTTATTTCTTTCTACATACAACTTTGTTAGCACAAAAGAAATAAACGCAAACATGCTACTTACACCGCAGTATTTACTTCTTTTATTCCAAAGCAATTCTAAGAAACTATTAAGGATTGGAATTTTTAAAATAATTAGAAAAAATAGTAAGCTTTGAAAATTTAAATATTTTTGCAAAAGATATGCAAAATCCTTAACACGAGTTGTGGGTGTTTTAGTTTTAGTTTAGTTTTAGCATCGACTTTGAATCGACTTATCGACATGTTTCTTATTGTATTTATTGTTAAAAATTAATGAGTTTTCATGTTTAATTTTGAACTTTGAATGTTATTTAAATAGATAATGAAATAATAAAGTTATGATTTACATTTATTATATAAAAAATAAAGCAATAATAAAAATATCAATTTATTATAGATAATATGACAAATATAAATTATTATTTAAAAAATGGGGGTCACAAAAAATTATAAAATATTTGGTTGGCCACGAGTATAAAAAGATTAAAAACCACTGACCTAGAGTAATAACAATGAGGAGCAATTCAAACTATAGACATACTGACGTAAGCTGTTTTCATAGTAATTTCAATTTTTGCTATCAAAATTTACTGCACAGTTGTAGATATGTAATTGACACTTCAGTCCATAATTTCAAATATAGAGGTTTTGGGAAAAATTATTCAAGATAAACAAGTTGGAGAAAGATAGGTTTCATTGTAGGCTATATACAGGAAAATAATGGTCATTCAGAAAAGTTTGTACCATTGCTCTTTAATTGATAAAATCTAAATTTTGATTTTACTGATATTTACTTGAAAAATTTTATGAGAATAATTTCTAATATAGAGAAATTGGTTAAAGTTTACCTAGGGAACCCCAATGGCCGCGCTTCCGGTAATCTCGACGGCAGGTGATGTTAGAAATTCGGTGTAGGTGGCGCAATTTTTAAATAACGTTATCGTATGCAAATTTTTTGTTTTTCGTGACGGCTCGACTGCTGCGAGTGGTTTTTTTTCACCAGTTAAACAATTTTGAAGAGAAAATGCTACTTTCTGCTATTTTTAATAGTAAATAGGTAAGTTTTTATTCCGTCTACTTTTCGTGATGCAACGTGCAGCAAATTTAATAATTCTATCGTATTCGTAATTGTTGTAAGAAGTTTTTTTTTTTTTTGGTGACAAAATGGAAACTGCATACATTAATTCTGAAAATTTTTGGATTAATTGCACCTCCGGTCGTTTCTTTAGATTAATGTACTCTGGTTTCGATGATTTGGCAATAGATAAGAAAATACCTAGTGTTGTGAAATTTGCAATATTCTCGAATTTGCAACATGTAGAAGAGGTATGCGACAAATGTGGGAAACGTCGTAAATTAATGTATAGAGCAGATAAAAACTCTGTATCGATGCGATGTAATGTTTGCAAGACGAATTATTCAGCTTTCCAAGGAACCTTTAAAGGGAAATGTGGTCGTTTGTCGTGGGAGAGTATTTTGTCATTTATCTGGCACCTACTGTGTTTAGAGTGTTCGCTAACTGTTGCTGCTGGAGCTTCGGGAATCTCCAAAAAAACACCAGTCGACTGGGCAAACTTTTTACGTTTTGTTATGATGGTTTCCATTAATAACCTATGTACTTTTAAGATTGGCGGGATAAATGAAGTTGTGGAAATAGACGAAACAGCAATTGCAAAGAGAAAATACGAGAAAGGTAGAAAATTGAAGGGGACGAGGTGGGTTGTAGGAGGTGTGTGCAGAGAAGGGTCCGGAATCGAGCCGAAATGAAAAGAACCGGAGTCCGTTCCAGCTGCTACACAAAGCGACGAGTGTAAGAAGGGGAAAAAAAGTAAGGCACATTCGTGTGGTAAAACTAAAAAACGTGTAAAAATATCAAGTAAAAAGAGAAACATCAGCGATAGGGATCGCAAATCAAGGAAAAGCGAGAAGAAACGGAAAGGAAATGTATGACAGAGCGTCAAACACGTGAGTAACAGTTTGTTTTATATTTCATAGCTAGCTGAACTTGCAAAATAATCTTAAAACATTTATTTTTTACTAATGTAATTATTATTTTTTCAAAAAATTATACATACTAACTAATTTGCATAATTTTTTGAACGTAGTACGCGTGCGTAGTACAGCAAACAAAATGGCGACCGGAAGTGCGGCCATTGGGGTTCCCTAGGTAAACTTTAACCGAGAAATTTAAACTTGGAAATTACACTGATATCAAAATTTTAACTAATTCTCAAGCATATTAACTTTAATCTGGGTTTCAAAAATACAGAAAAATATAATTATTAATGCTTCCTGATGTAGCCCAAAGCTGGCTTATTGCACAGATTTATCACAGATCTGGTAGGTTAAGGGATAAAATGGAACCAGAAATCAACTTCCAAAGTATATGCTTTATCAGAATTGGAAATGCATTTCAGACTGATTGGCTCTTATCAATCCAGACAGGATGCATACAGTGTATGACTAAATTACTGATATTACAGAAAATTATTTTCCACTTACATAATATTATAAATTATTTATCTGACGTTTAAACCGTACTTATAAGTGAAATTTCTTATGTATAGCCTAAATATATGTAACATGATGGTCTTGCTCTTATCCAAACCGTTAATTAATGACTGTACATTTACCCATTTAATTTATATACAATTTGTATTTACATATTTTGCACTCAGCCAACTTTGGACTACATCAGGAAATTTCCTATATTTCTATAAATTGGAAGTTTGAGATTAATTAAATATTATTCTTTTAAAAAGTAACATTGTTGTTGATGTTGCATTTGCATGAGCTTTGCATTGATGATAATCTTATATTCATTTAAAATTTCCACTGTTTTAATTTACGTTCCTGACTGTTATATACAACAGAGGGAAAGTTCAGAGATCAATCAAAAAATGACCTCCATTTTCTAACTCGGAATTTTGAAATGTCAAGAAATTCAGAAAAAGGTTTAGGGTTCTTTCTGTGTATATGGATGTTATTTCTTGATATGTTTTGAGTAGAGTCAGAGTTAATAGAAAATTTTAGTCGTTATTAGCATTTACAATGTTTTTGTAAAACTCTTCTATATCCACAAATTTAAGATTATTTCTATTTTATCAAATAATTATTAGAAAAATTTATAAGATAAAACTTAATAATAGATAGCACCACACGTATTTTTACCTTTTTGCTGGGAATGTTATGCAACTCGTTGCTGGATTTTTTGAAATTAAATGAAAATTGGTTTCAGCAGTTATATTTTTAATAACGAATAATAAGGTTTTTCCGTATGATGATTAATATATTTTTAAAATTTTGATTAGTGTAGGTTTTATTTAAATATAATAATTTTGTAAATTATATTTTGAAGCATTGTAAGTATGCCTACATTTATTTTGAAGAACGATCTTCATTAGAACAACTAAAGTTAAATATTAATTTTTTTTACTTATATGTACAGTACCTAATGTTTTGCTATTTATTGCTTCTATATTGTATACTCGGATTTTGTTTATAAATAATAAGTACACTAGTATAAAAAGTCCGAACTAAAAAAAAGGACGCCTTAGTCAAAAATAAAAGCAATTGTATAGATAGTTTGTTTTGACTTTTGACAAAACTTCCCTTTTTCAATCAGAAACTACCAGTATAATAAATCATAATTATAAACACGATCGAAGTATACTATACAGAATGAAAAAGTTCAATTTTAATGTATTCGTACTTTACAATATTTAAAATGCCGATTTACACAAATATTTGAACATACAGATGAAATTAATTATATTTATTCTGGATTGTCCACGCTTCGTTATGTATTAACGTAAATAAGACAGCTAAATAACGAGTATGAAAGTTTTTTAACTAAATGAGTAAAATAATATACTTAAGTGTATTATAAAACACAGTTAATAAGTATATACAGTGAGTGTCAGGGATAAAAATGAGTGATAATCAATTATTTTACAAATAGAAGACAAGTTGCTCCAAAATTTTTAGACAGTCATTATTTACTCTGATGTTCCAGAACAAAATTATAGACAGCTGGACCTTCCCTTTTAGGATACGCAACTGCCTACTCTTTAAAAAGTTCCTTTAAAAAACACAGAAAAACCAATAAAATTAAAAAATCTTTAAAATTGATATGGTAATCTTCCGACGTCTTTTTTAAGTCATCCTTATGCTTTCAGGGTTCCGGCTCCTTTTATCCACTGAGAATTAGCGCTGTTTAATGTAGATTACGCCGAGACATCGCTCTGCTGACGAATTTAAAAATATGTTTGATTTTCTGTCAAATTAATAAATATATATTTTTAGAAATAGAAGAAAAGTCGCCCAAAATTTTTAGACAATCACCATTTACTCTGATGTTCCAGAACAGAGCATATTTTTAAATTCGTCAGCAGAGCGATGTCTCGGCGTAATCTACATTAAACAGCGCTAATTCTCAGTGGATAAAAGGAGCCAGAACCCTGAAAGGATAAGGATGACTTAAAAAAGACGTCGTAAGATTACCATACCGATTTTAAAAATTTTTAAATTTTATTGGTTTTTCTGTGTTTTTAAAGGAACTTTTTAAAAAGTAGGCAGTTGCGTAGCCTAAAAGGGAAGGTCCAGCTGTCTATAATTTTGTTCTGGAACATCAGAGTAAATGGTGACTGTCTAAAAATTTTGGAGTGACTTGTCTTCTATTTGTAAAAAAATATATTTATTCATCCGACTGAAAATCAAATATCATTCTTTTACTTCGAATATTATTCAAATTATAAACGTCATGAACATAATTACATAGGCCTATTAATCGTTTTAATTTTGATATTGCCTAGTTTTTAACTAAAAAATTTAATGGGTTTATATTGTTCCTGTTTACTTTATTATAGTCATATATTTTCACTATTATTTACTGTTTATATTTTTAATTTAATTCTATATTATATAAAAATAATGCTGGATATTAAAATTCTTTTATAGAATTCATCTGAAGGCAATCGTAAGGCTTTCAAAAAAATAATGGAATTAAATAAATACAAAGAAACGAGTTTCCACGAAATTTCTCCTATTATGATGATGAAAGAAAAAGTTGCTTTTATAAACTTTGAGTTTGTGATAAAAATAAAACTTATTCCTTTCGGAATTGAAAATTTTTTGATATCTACAGATCAACTATATTCTTCTAATGTTGTATTTGCTATAGCAAAAAAATTTCCATACAAGAAGAAAATCGACAAAGTGTGAGTTACAGGAATATTTTACATTGCATTTTGCTTGTAGTATATTTTTAAAGAATATGTGTGAGATCGGAGTTGGTTAAACTTCGCCAACTGTCTAGGATGGCCACATTTTTATTGTTGAATGGAGGCTGAAAGATTGTAAGATCTGCAATCTCCAGTGTTGTCCTCACACCCCTTCGCCCATAACCCGAGATATCTCGGGCGTGGGCTTTAATAATTCAGCATATATACATCAGCATATATATAATAATTCAGCATATATATCTCTGCAAATTTCGTAAATTATTTTGGCCACAAAGAATATTTATGACGATTTTTTAATTAGATAATTAATCGTGCTATTGTTTTTATGGGAGTTTTTTAAATCAAATTAATTAAATTGTTCCAAACTACTATTTGACCGATTTGACATCAGTAAACTTTTTAGAACGCTATTGGATGTTTTTTATGACATCAGCAAGTTTTTTTCTTTTTTATTCAGTAAAATTTTTTTCATATACCGTTTTATCGGTCCCCCACATATTTTAATAGCATAAAAATCGAAAATATTGTGTTATATTTGGATAGATGTGGTAAGCAAGCTCCCCTTCCACTTTATACCAATATTACCATGAAGCATTCATGAGAACTACTAGGGAAACTGATACCAGCTGTTCTCAAGGTCAACCGGTTTATAAACAATTTAGTCTACAGGTCTACAGGTGTGAAACCCCTTACTAAATAAAAGAATAACAATCGGTGCAACTTTATTTTTCAAATTTCAGCATCCGTTTCAGACTATTTCTAATTTTTTATATAGTTTTTCTGTAAAAACTTTTTGGGGGTGTTGATTTCGCAGCAATTATTTCCCGGCAATTTTTTTACTATCAGATTCGCGTTTGAGTGGAAATAATTATTCAATATAAAAACTAAATTACTTAGTAATTTTCCAAGCGTCATTCCATGCAGAGCAAGTGTAGTGAAAGGGTTAACACTTTGCCTACTGCTGACTGTGAGGGCTTACAGATTGTAAGATCTGCAATCTTTAGCTGGCTGGCAGCCCTTTTGTGTAAGGAGAATCAATATCTGTTTCTTTTCAGAGACTTTTACAGCTTAGGCATGCAGGACAATTCGGGCATGGCTCTACTTGGCTTACTTTGGTTGCCCAAAAATAGCCCCTAGTCTGCGGGCTGTTCCCCTTATATAAAAAATATGAGGGTTTGCTTTCGATGCACTCATATTTTGAGTAAATTTCCATTCAACAGGAACTAATCATCCACTGAATCAGAAGAAGTCAAGGCGACATGCACAAATTGATAAATTTTTATTTCTTTCCGTTTTACCAGATGTTTCAAAATAATAACTAAAATATTATTTAAATTTACGTTAAAATATTCATTTATTTTAAATTGAAACTATTCCTAAACCTCAGGTTCTGACAAATATATTTTTAACTTAATTTTAGAATTTTGCGCTTGTTTGAAAGTGGAATTATAACCAAGTTGGAGAATGAGGAACTAAGAAAGCTGAATAAAAATCGACCATTAAATTCAGAAAACTCCGTGACTGAAGATGTTTTAAATATAAACGATTTAGCAGGACCGTTTTTAATTCTAGTGGCTGGATTTATTTTATCACTTATCAGTTTCTTTCTTGAATATATTTCAGTAAAATTATATCGATACTTTTAATCATATAATTATTTTTCGTTTATGTGTACTAAGGTAAAGCCAGAGAAGAGAACACAGGTTTCAGAAAATCGTTCTATTTTCATTGCTATCGGACAAATTAAAAAATGATTTATGCCGAGATATTCTGTTATTGTTATTCTCCTTAGAAAATGTTATTTTTAAAATCGTGATAATAGATAGTTATAAAAAATATACCTAAAACATCCCTTTTAGTCAGGTGTTCAACTAGGTTTGGTAAGATGACACATTAGCGAGGTTGAGGCCGAAGTTTTAAACGCAAAAACGTGTAAGTCGGACGTTCGGCGCCGCTTTCCTGTAAGCCTAGAAGTTTGGCAATGGCGTTTGTAAAGTCATGGAAACAACATTCGAAACCCCATTGTCAACTTCTAGGCTTACAGGAGAGAGGCGCCGAACGTCCGACATACACGTTTCCGCTTTTTAAACTCCGGCCTCAACCTCGCTACTATCAGTGAAGGTGTTCTCATAGTTTCTTGATCACTTTTGTAGATATCGCACATCAAGAACACAATAACAAATCAGAAGAAATCAACACAGTTTTATTATCAATCAGAATGAAAACATATTTAATATAATATAATATAATGTAATATTATATATATAATATAATTTAATATAATATAATATAACACACGTAATAAAATAAATGATATCGTGTTTGAAATGTAAGAATTACACTTCAATTTCCTTCTTGTTAACTTTGTATTCATTTTTACCACAGAAAACAGAAGAATTTATGTAGAGCATGCAGGTTCGTATAATCAGTTTTTACATGTTAAATATTGAAACTAGTCTGATTTGGAACGAGTACGAAAACGAAGTTGAACATATAATCTTTCATTATATACTTCAGATTGACAATGAGATGAAATATCTATCTCTTATCCCTTTTATTCATAATGATGATGATTATAATTCCAATCGTTTTCTCCATTATTTCTGTTAATTGGTTCGTTCATTAATTTACACTTGAAATTTTTTGCTTACTTATTCAGTCTATCTATTTTGGATTGTCTTTTTTTGTCTTTGTTCGATACTCACTTTTAATTGTCTCTCTTTTACGCAAATTTGATCGGTGACGTTAGTAACAGAATTTTTCTTATCGAAATGGTTGGGTGAAGAATGGAAGAAATGGCCATAAGAAAGCAAAAGTTTAGTAGTTTCCGAACGTATCTTCTTTATAGGAAAAAAACTGATGTAAAACATATTTTAAATTGCAAGTCAAGTTATTTTGCGTTTTTTCTGGTACTTGTCAATACAATTCACGATTTCCTTTAGTGAAATTACCGTCTTTTTCCGAAAATAATACATTCTTCGAAAATAAGCCCTAGTTAAAATAATGTGACAAAAAGAATTCGTTAAAAAATGCTGTTAATTTATTAAGTATAAGTAATAATATGTTTAGCTTTCCTAATACTCGTATTTCAGAGAAATGTTTGAAACAAAATATTCCGAGAAAGTAATTGTTTACCTCTACAGTTCGTTTCAAATTGATTCTTGGAATTTATCTTAAAAATACAACATAAGGCATCAGTCTACATTGAGCGACAGTGCAGGTATACAACTTGAATTCATTTCAGTCTTGTAAGTCTGATTATTTCCTCATACGTAATTTTATTTAAAAATAAAGTGAATAATTTTTAACCCCAGTTAAAATGAGTACAAAACGAAAGAGCTATTCCGTCGAGTACAAAAAGGGAATCGTGGAAGACTCCAGGGGTGTAAATCTTGTAGCATTCTGTAAAGAGAAGATGCTGGATTTCCATATGGTTCGTAAATGGCGTGCAGACTACGATTACCTGTGTCAACTGGTGGACCAAGGAAATGAGAAAAAACGCAGAGTTGGATCAGGTCGGCAGCCGTTATTTTCTGAGTTGGAAGATTGCATCTGGGAATGGATTGCAGGCAGGAGAGCAATGGCTTTGGTTGTGCGCAGGGCTGATATTCAAAAATTTGCCCTTGAAACAGCAATTGAATTTGATATATCCACAGAAGAATTTAAAGCATCGTCACACTGGTTGGACAACTTCCTTAAACGATATGAACTGTCTCTAAGGAGATCAACAACATTGTTTAAGCTGGAAGACAATGAAGTTGTTAAGCGTGCACTTGCATTTAAGCTTTTTGTTGAAGGCATCGATTTTTCGAAATACCAACTCTCCAACATGATTGCTATGGATGAGACCGCGGTAATCCTAGGCCAAGGAGCTCAAACGACAGTTCACCACAAGGCTTCTTCGTCAATTTACGTTCCTTCTACCGGTTACGATAGTGCACGTGTTACCTGTATTTTGGCGATTCGTCTAGATGGCAAGAAAGTATCGCCATTTTTAATCACTAAAGGTAAAAAAGACCAGATTCAACGTGTTTCAGGAATTTATGTCATTGAAAGTGAAAAAGCCTGGTGCACCCAAGCAGTTATAAGAAAGTGGGTTGATTTTATGCTGCCACCACTGTTGAGGGGTCAGAATAGAGGTTTACTAGTTTGGGATTCAGCCAGTACTCACCGCGCTAAAGACATGAAAAACTTTCTTGCTGAGAGGAAGATTGATCAAATAATGATTCCGGCAGGAATGACTGGTTACCTCCAAATACTTGACATTGCTATAAACAAGCCATTCAAAGATCATTTGCGGATGGAAATCAATGAATATATTGAAAACAGAATGGTGAGAAATCATCGAGGTAATTTTGTAAAACCAGGCTTACAAGAAGTTGTGAATTGGGTAAAAAATTCATGGGACAAAATAACTGATAGTGATGTTTCCAATGTACTACGAACAGGCTACTTAGACAAAAAGTATTCATTTAACGATAGCTATAATCGCAAGAGCATGAGAGATTCGGACCAATGATTCAACAGGAAATGGATTTGGAAGAAAATCAGAATATAATTCAGAATTTTATTTATGACGATGTTCCAGAAGAAGATGACATGACTGTAATTGAATAAATTTAAATTTCTGTATTCTGTGTAAAATAAATATTAAATAAAAATATATAAATATACTTTTATTTTTGCCCTCCCCCGAAAATAAGCCCTAGCGCGTATTTTGGACCAAAAAAGAAAGTAAGACAGTGTCTTATTTTCGGAAAAAGACGGTACTATTTTTAACTTTAGTTCTTAAAATTTTTACTGAAATGTTAAATTGTCTACTTTCTGCTCGTAAAGACAACATATTTGTTTTTAAAATAGCAATACCCGCAGTTTTTAAATCATCCCGATTCCACGATCTTTAGTTTGTTTTTTTAACTATTCAGCATAATAATGTATTGTATACCAGTAAAGTATACAAGTAGAATACACCAAAGGTAGATAATTGAAGTAGGTACTCTTTTTATATTAAAACATAGCTTAGGAAAAGTCAGTGTTATCTTTCCTCTTTTCGTATAGTTCTTATATAAATACGGAGGAGAGACCTCTTACATTGTCTTTTCGGTACAAACTTGTCAAAACAATACAAAACCTACTACACAATATGGATATAACTATCATGAACCATTTAATACGATTAGTTATATAAATAAGCGTATTAAGAATATTACACTGACTTATAAAAATTCACAAATTTAAAAACGTTACTCGCAAAAATAACTCCTTTGTAAAATGCCGAATCTATGTATGGAATAACGGATTTAACAACGCGTTTTTCTTCCTCATCAATTATTTTTTACTAAAAGGAATAGTACCACTTGCTGCAAACTAAAAGAAAATATTGTCTGCGTTTCTAACCCTGTCCTCTTTTCTCGCTTTATCATAAAGAGCATAGAGAAAACTGTATTTTGTTTTTAGAATGCATTATTTAAATTGACTTTAATATTGATACTAAAATAAGGAAATTTGAAAGCTTTCTAAGCGTTCATTCTTCATTTAAGACTATGGGAAATGCATTTTACTACTATCGTCAGACTAAACTACAGCATATAAATGAAATCTCTACACTATACTAAACTCTTCAATATAACACAACGATGAGTCAATATAAAATACACATTTTTACTATAGAAAAGTGGTAAAAAAAACTGGAACAGCACTCTTAATAACCACTTTACGATATTGACTGTAAATAGAGCACTCTATTGCAAATATTTCCTCATAGGTTTTTAAACCTTTATACCGTACAATATAATATGAAAAAATATTAAAAAATCATCCACATGATGCTTCTGTACATGCTCTTTTATTAACTGTATACTTGTGTAACGACTGAAACGTCCAGTTCCAGTTGACAGGAACACAAGTACAATTACTACTTTATTTCGCGATTTTGATTGGTTAATAAATTAGAAGTGAATACAACTTGTAGCATTTATGACTACTGGACATTAAAAACAAATAGTCACTTTAAAATACCAAGATTACATTCAAGTTGAAGTATCATACACTTTTCCCTAGTTAAAAAGAAAAGTTTTGAAATCACGTTATATTGTTCGTTTGAGAAACTGCAATTACTGTATACTCAATCGATAACAAACATTTAAATATATAAAGCACCTCACAATAATATATACATTATAAAAGTTTAAAATTAAAATTGTTTAATCACTAATGGCTGATAAGCAATGCAAAAACAACATATATAAAGATTTCCTAAACAGCATAATATTACTAAATCATATTTAGTATGAGGTTTGCGTAGAGATTAAGTTAGCAAAGAGTAGAAATTGCTTTACAAAAAATATAATTATAATTAAAATTATAATTAAAACATGCCAGGACAAAATTCATACTTTACAATATTGAATTCACAGAAGCAATATTGCTTCTGTGAATTCAATATTGTAAAGTATGAATTTTGTCCTGGCATGTTTTAATTATAATTTTAATTATAATTATATTTTTTGTAAATTAAATTTAATGATTGTGCCGAAAGCCTTGGGGATATTTTTAACCGTGTTTTACATATTGAGGCGGAAGAGTAGCCTACAAAAGAAGGTTGACTCCGCCATAAAGACAGTTATTTCCCGAGTGCGAAAAGGACGTTAAAAGAAGATACAAAGATTTTGTGATTGCTTCTGTGAATTCAATATTGTAAAGTAGAAATTGCTTTCTCTCGAGTTTTAACGAATCTATTTATTTTCGTTTTCTGCTTTTTTCTGAATAACAATTTTACAAACGACTAGCATTTCTATAAGGAATATTTATTTTAATAGTCGATACACTGAATTAACTATATGTTCTTTTTAAACTAAATGCAAGCTCTGTCTGCACTATTTAAAAGTTTTTAAGCTTTCACGGGAGTTTGTGTATTAATATATTTCCGTCTTTATCCATACATTACTTGACTTTCACTTTCGTCTCATTCATACAAAGAACATCTAGCTTAGTATCACTCATTTCCAGTATTACTTCATTCACTTTATTTCTCGTTTCTCTTACATTCCACACACTCAATTTATATTCACGCATCTGTTTTCTTATTCTCATATGTTAGGTTGTTAGTTTATCTTTACGTGTTAATATATCCCAATGGTTTTAATGAATCAACGTAACTTTTTCATCTCAGAGCACTTAAAATTTTTAAGGTTAAAATATATATGTTTTCATTCTGTGTCACAATGAACTGGAAAAAATAGACATTTGAAACTTTAAAAAAAAATTAATAATTTCTTTAGAAGTAGCCGCTACATCACTGGCGATTAAGTTCAAAATATGGCATGAGCAAGGACAGAAAACAGGTTTTATAAAAGATAAAGGATTTAAAATTATTCGTTGGTCACCTGTTCTGTGGAAGTAGTATCATTCACACTTGTTCCATTATCATAGCCCTATCCACGCATATTTTCAATTTTTATGTCTAAGGATTCCAGTTCTTGAAATATTAATTCAGACGAACCCGATACAGGAGTTAACTTCACAAGAAAATTTTTCATAAAATATTCTATGGTTAAATATTTGGAATCTTATTACTAAGACAGAAATCGAATAATCAAAGACATTCACTCGATTCTGACAGTATAAAATTATACAATTGATATAATATTTAGAGTCATTAATTAATAATATCAACAATGGTCCTTCGAACCTTTGTCTTATTAGGCAAATAAAATCATTTCGTTTATCTTTACTTAGGTAATTCACGTTGAGTCAATTTTCCGAATGTCTTCTAAAATGTTAGCTTACAACAGGATCGAATTTTCATAATAACTTTAAGATTAAAAAAATATATATATATTATTCTATTTGAATTTTCACTTAATGCTAACAGTTAAATTGTTAGCATTAAGAGAAAATCTGTTTAACTGTTCTATTAGGAATTATTTATTTTAATAGTCGATACACTGAATTAACTTATGCTGTTTAACTGGGATTATTTTCATGAATATTTTTGACGGAAAATTCAGTGCGTGAGATCTTCGAAATTACATATTTTGTTTTAAAAAAATGGAATACAATTCTCTACTAAAACTGAAATAACTTGCAACAGCTTGAGAGAATGAGTTTCCTCTTCCTATAATGAAAAGTTTTCCTATAATTTATCATGTATTGCAAATCTATATTTTGTAGAAAGTAATTCATAACATATTATTGTTTTGTATTTTTTACTAACTTGTGTTCTATTTTGCAATTTAACTGTTAATAAAGAGATGTATTTCTTATTTTGGGACAAGCATATGCTATATGAGTAGTAGTCAAATGACACATACGAATCACAAAAATTGTCAAGTAAATTCAATTTGTTGTATTTATAAGTAATTTTTAGGTAAATAAGTGTTATAAGTAATAAGTTTAGTGTTTTTGCAATTATTCTATGTTATTAATAATTTTTGAAATAATGCGACACTGAAAGTATTTTGAAAGATTTTTTATTTTTATTTTCATTAATACAGAGAAATCATTTAAATTTTACAATTTAAGTGTGTCCACTTTTTCTTTTAGTTTTTCTAAATTAAGACACAATTCTGCCATTAAGTATAGGTATAAATTTTCACGATGGGTAACGATGTAATTACGATCTAATTTTTGATATTTTATAATGTAACACCAAGAAAGCTGACATTGAAATTCGTCAATGAACTCTTGGTCAAGCTTTTGATAACGGGAAACAAAATTCCAGTTTAGGAAGTCTTGTATTTGACGTAAAGTTGAGGTTTTTAATTGTTGGTATTTTAAGAGTTTTTTAATATCAAATTTATGTACGTAGCCAATAATAAAAGCATCCGAAAGAATTTGGTGTTCGGCTACTTTATTCCAATCAAGATGGTCGAAAAAAGTTGTAAGGAAATGATCATTTAATATCTGATATTGACATATTAAATCCCATTTTGCATAGTTAATATGGTCCATAATAAATGAGGGTAGAAATTTGTAATTTTTCCATATGTGGTTCCAATTTAATTTATTCGCGAATTCCCTAATAAACTCTTCAGATAAATTACGTCGTCGACTAATTGTATCCCAGTGGACATAGTTTTGAAATTGACGAATAACGGTTTCATCTATAGCCGAAGATGAGAAAGCTTTCCAGTCAATTGGTGTAGCGGCTATAAAGAAATAAAACATTTTATATTATTTGCTGCTTTATTCAAGTACATATTATGTATACATATAAGAGTGTACATTCTTGAGTATAAAATGAGGATTACATATATTATATTTGAGTACATTACAAAATAATATCAAATATTTAATTTATAAAACATTTTATATTATTTGCTGCTTTATTCAAGTACATATTATGTATACATATAAGAGTGTACATTCTTGAGTATAAAATGAGGATTACATATATTATATTTGAGTACATTACAAAATAATATCAAATATTTAATTTTTGTTACAAGTAGTTATGATCATTATGAGTTCCAAAATTTTCTTTTTTTCAGATACAGTATCTTCTTTTTTTTCAGATACAGTAATTTCGTCTTCAAAAACTACTTTTTTAGTAATATTATAGTCTTCAGTATCAGAATCAGACAGAATTTCTTTACAATCATCAAAATTTATTTTTTGAGAAAAGGTACAGTCGCCAAACCCTTGTTCATTTCTGTCTGTCTCGCTTAATGATTCCATTTCTAAAAATACTGGATGTGAGATTTTTTCGAAGATAATTTGTGCAATGGCAGTTCCACGTTCAATAACAATATTTTTGGGGCCAAAGTTGTACATCATCACCCCAATATTTCCACGATAGTCGGAATCGATGATGCCTGCATTTATTATTATGTTATCTAGTGACAAAGAAGATTTTGGAGCCAATCTGATATAACATTTATTATTAGGTATTTCGATGGCCAGATCAATAAAAATAATTTTTTGTTCATTCGAGTTTATTTCAAAGCCCTTGACACAAAAAATGTCATATCCTGCTGCTCCCTCTGAAGCTTTAGTGGGAATTTTAGCAGCCTCGCTTAATTTTTTAAAATATACAATTTCTAGAAAATAAAATATTTATTATTACATTTATAAACATTAATATTACATTTATATTTTATAAAATATTACATTTCATACAATTACATTTTATGAAATATTTGTTAAATATTGGTAATGTTATTTTATCATTTATTACAAAAAATTTACATTCGTATATTTTATTATTTGGTAATTTTAATGATGCCGCTTTATTACATGTTTGTTTTAAACACGAGTAAGTTTTACTACAAATACTATGTATTATATAACTACATTTTCTTTTGTATACTATTATAAAGCCATATTGTGGAAATGATGAGGAATCTGCAAAATTAAAAGTAAAAATTGTAGTGCCCAAATGATAGTGCATCTATTCCATTATCTAAAATAAATTTTTTATCATAAAATGGAGAAAGGGAAATTTTATTTTGTAGATATGTTGTTACTATATGATTTTTGCTTTGAATTCCATATTGTTGATGCCTTAATAATTCTGTATTAAACAAAACTTCTTTATATTTATCATGATTAAATGTTTTTACAACAGATTTTTTAATTCCCTTGGCAGTTTTCTTATTTTGTTTATCGAAAATATAGGAATACATTTTTGGTTTCAATGAGCAAAATTCAATTATAGGTTTCGATAATGTTTCATCTTTAAAATATCCTAGTTTACTTTTGTTCGCTTCGTTATATAATTTATGGTTTTTAGGGTAATTACTAAAATCGAAGATATCCGGGAATGATTTAAAATCTTCGTATACATCATTTGTATATATTTGAAGTGTTAGTGAATCCGTATCGGTATATAATAAATGTACGTTTTTGCCATATCTATTTTTAAATATTTTATAAAATGTTTCGTAAATATGCAATTTACTTAATTCTAATACGCAAAAACCAATATAAATTGGTTTGTCTAAAATTAAATTAGGTTTTTTCATTTTAAAAATAGTAAGGTTATCATTTATAATTTTGAAATTTTCTACAGATGGGTTAGCTAGATATCTGCGATACTGATTTAATGTCGTGGCTGCTTTTAGGTTAATACGTTTTCTTACGTTTTGACACGTTTTACCAAAAAAACTATTATTCATTAATTTAAAAAATGATTTGTCAAAATCGTTAGTTGATTCTTGTCTTTTTTTATTATTAAAATATATATATTTTTTAAGCCATGCACTTTGGGAAAATGCCAATACTCTATGAATTTTAGTTATTATTAGACCTTCCTCCAGATAAAATTTTAAATTTCTATAATGAATTACATAGTTTGTTTTATCAAAAAGAGTAGGAATTAGTTTTTTATTATTACTATATTTTAAATTTAATTTTTTTAAGACTGTTTTTTGGTAATTGGATAATAAATTGTATGGGATATGTGTGTGTTCAGCAGCGAGTGGCAAATTATCATGTCTGTCATGAATAATTTCAGGATATTTTAAATCAACCTCTAAGATATATCCTATACTATTTTTATTTGATATATTAGGTATGTCTAGAGCATCTATTTCGTCTTTGTGCAGCCATCGAAAATTATTTACGGGTAAATATGCACTCATTACGAATCCGTAAAGGTTATTTGCATCTATCGACAGAATATAATTATGAGGTTGATTTTTATCATATGTGTCGGGTATTAATGGATTATTTGCTTTTGCAAATCTTTTTCCCGCTAAACTTATTCCGCCCCTAATTCCACTTTCAATGAAAAGGTACATATCTAAATCATTAAATAATTCCAATTGGATTTTGGTCATTTTTAAACCACAGTTCCATGTTAAATCGGGTGTAGTTATGAAATATACGGGATCCAAATTATAATATGTTAAACTTAATTTTCTGAAATTCTGAAATATATCTGCTAATAATACTGTATCAACATATTGGTATAATTTTAAATAGTCTTTGAAAGTTTTACAATTAAATTTATCCCAAACTAATTGAGCATGATTGTAATCGTCATCTGTAATATTTTCTCCTAATAACTCATTATAAAAGCATTTTTTTGGGGGTAGTTGTATTTCATTTAATATTTGCTTATTTTTAAAATAGGAATACGGAAAAATTCCTTTCCTTTTTAATAATTCTCTATATTTGCTGCGACGAAAAAAATGATTAAAAATTGGAAAATTATAATTTGCATTTTTTAAATTGTCAGTCAAAACTGAAAGAGAAGAATTTAAAAACTGAAAACTGTCAATAAATTTAAAATAATCTAATGAAAATGTTGTAAATTTTTCAGAATTTATAGGAATAATTTTGATTTTTGAAAATAATTTAGAGGGAATATTTTTAAAAATTAAATGCGAATCATAACCTGAAAAATTGTGCAATATAATGGGGATAAACGTTTTTAGTCGGTAATTTAAATTGCAACAATTATGGGCCCACCCCCGAAAAAGACCTGTCTGATGATCATGATCCATTACACGCAGATCATTATCACCAAATTTTTCTTTACAAATATGACACAAATGTTTAAAATTATTGGAAACAGTATTTAAATTAATTTCAACATTGCGATTTATTTTATCTAACAAATTATTCAGCTGCATTTGAATATCAATTAAAAATTTATTAACAACATTATCTCCACAATAAAAATTAGCATATATTATTTTATCCTCATTTTCAATAATTATAATGGAATAACATATAGGTTTATGAATTTCAACAATTTTAGTACAACTTATTTTAGGGTCTATTTCATCAGAAGATACCTGTTCTAAAATTGATTCAAAATCTGCATATATACAGATTGCATGAAATAATGACTTTTCATGTGAGTGGAACTTTACAATTGTATTGTCTCCTTTTGGAGTAGATACTTTTTGATATTTATGATTAGAACAAAATTTTATATGGTCGTTTAAAGTAGTTTTTCTTTCAAAACCATTTAAACAGAGTTTACAAAATTTTCTTGCTGATGATTTATCAGACATTAGTCTATTAAAATTCCGAATTAAAAAAAAATGAGATTTATACAATAACAAATTAATTTCTTTTTCAAATTGAAATTTACTTATATAGATTGGATAAATTAATTTCTTTTCATACCCATATACATGAATACTTAGACAATTATTTTTCTCAAATGTGGGAATATTTTTCACATTTATGGGAAATTTTAAACGGTTTATATTTAAATATTTTAAATATTTTCTATATAAATAAATAGAATTTCTGTTACTACTAGTTGAGGGATATAAATGTGCAACTATACAATATAAAAAACATTGGTTATCTGAGCACTTTATATTTAATACACAACGTTTGAGAACTAGATGTTTAGGAAGAATAATATGGCCGCAGCCACCAATTTCATTTTTATATATCCCAATATTGACATCTATAAATATAATTTCTTTTAGTATCCACCCTGATCCATATTTTATAAACTCTTCAATATAATTTAGAATTGTATCAAATGCATTTCGTAATTTTTCACCAATCATATATGAGGACAAAATATGCTCAACATGGCTAGAAAAATATACATCTTGGTACTCTATAATATCATCTTCTTTATATTTTAAAAATTTAGTTTTTAAATTAATTAAAAATTTCCTTCTACAAACAAAATTATCATTAACTAAAATATCATAAATATTTGATGTTATTTTTTCGAAACAGACAGCTGGATCTATATTTTCTAAAATAAAAGCCCTATAAGTTTTGGCATACCCTCTAAAAGCTTTTTTCCTTAAATTAAACATTCTGATCTAAATGTTCAGTCATTGCATCGAAAGCTTTTTTATATAATTTAAAGTCCTTAACATTGATATTATACTTGTTGGGCGGATAATTCCCTTTCATTTTTGTTAATGATATATACCAAACTGACTTGAATTCGATGACTTCCATTGTTTGATTGTCGCATACTTTTATCTTAAATGGCCGAATTTTTGAACATTTGCCAGTATCTGTAGATAGGTCTAAGTCAAACTTTTGTTTTTTTGATTCATCTTCAACATTTTTAGGTTTTGGACCTCTTTTTTTCCCCACATTCTGTTTCATATTAAAATCAAATTCACATTCTAAATAAATATTATACTTATTAAGTAATTTTAACATTTAAAAATATTTTAAATAAAAATTATAATACTTACCATCAGCAGACGACATGATTCTTTATTCGTTGTATTTGGAAGTCTTGTAGAAGATATTTTTCTCAATCTTGAGCTACTGCTTTTATACAAAAATAATAGGGTGTGGCCAACTGATTTTATCTCGGGCGTGGTCGTGTTTACGAAGGAAATATATTTAATTTCGTGTGGTAGTTTTAGAAAGCAGGAAATGACTTGACACTTTTAACAATAGCTGACATAAATTATAATTAAGAAATAGATTGCAGGAAATGATTCGACAATAGCTATCTAAAATATAATTAAGAAATAGATTGACACTTTTAACAATAGCCATCTAAATTATAATTAAGAAATAGATTGCAGGAAATGATTCGACAATAGCTATCTAAAATATAATTAAGAAATAGATTGACACTTTTAACAATAGCCATCTAAATTATAATTAAGAAATAGATTGCAGGAAATGATTCGACAATAGCTATCTAAAATATAATTAAGAAATAGATTGACACTTTTAACAATAGCCATCTAAATTATAATTAAGAAATAGATTGCAGGAAATGATTTAACAATAGCTATCTAAAATATAATTAAGAAATAGATTGACACTTTTAACAATAGCCATCTAAATTATAATTAAGAAATAGATTGCAGGAAATGATTTGACAATAGCTATCTAAAATATAATTAAGAAATAGATTGACACTTTTAACAATAGCCATCTAAATTATAATTAAGAAATAGATTGCAGGAAGTTGCCTCGACTCTTTTAGATCTAAATTATGATTAAGAAATAAATTGAATGTGGTTGGAGGAAATGACTCGACACTTTTAACAATTGCGAACCTAAATTATGATTAAGAAATAGAGTGGAGGAAGTGACCTGACACTTTTAACAATTGGTGAAGAATTGAAAGTGGTTTTATAAGAAAAGAATGTTGGATGTGTATTGAATTTACAGGAAAAAAACAACACGGAGTGCACAATATAAGCTGCGATAAACTTAAGAAGAGAACCACATCAAACAAGCAAATTTCAAAGTAATGGTAAGTATTTAAAATAACATGGTTTATAATTTAGATTTAAACTCTTATAATATTTAAATTATTTTAAATATATTTCATTTAATAGGCAACAGGAGGTGATTCAAGTAGTGATTTCCAAGTAAGTAGTATTTAAAATAATATAGTTTATAATTTAGATTTTTATGATTTTAAATATATTTTATTTAACAGGAAGATATTGATGTAGATTCCCAAGTAAGTATTTAAAATAATATAGTTTATAATTTAGATTTTAATTTTTATGATTTAAAATATATTTTATTTAACAGCCATATGTAGTATTTAAAATAATATAGTTTATAATTTAGATTTTAATTTTTATGATTTTAAATAAATATAAGTTATAGTATAACAGGAATTTACAAACAGGGAATACAAGTTAGGGGGGTAAAAAAATTGTTGATAAATGACAAAAGTAATTTATATACAGGCATCTAGATTGAAAGAAGAACTAAAAAAGAAGATGATGATGATGATGATGATGATGATGATGATGATGATGATGATGATGATGATATATTGAAAAAAAAGAGCAGGAAGAATGCGATAGAATCATACAGATGAGAGAGGAACAAGTAAGTTTTTTTTTAAATTTTTTTCTAAAAAAATTTAAAAAAAGTATAACAAGGTAACTTATATACAGGCATCTGTAGAAAAAATGTTTTTAAAAGACAAACTACAAGACAGTAGAATATATTCAGTGGGGGGAAGAAAATAAAGAAGAATTAGAGGGATACTTGTATTTTATGAAGGAAGAAAGGAAAAGAAGGGAAGAAAGGAAAAGATGGGAAGAAAGGAAAAGACGGGAAAGAGAAGAAAGCGGTATGAGCAGCCAGGGGGGAGGAAATTCATAGACTCTCCCTCAACCTCCCCCCTCCCCTCCAACTCCCCCCCCTGAAATTACCTATATAATGTTCATTCACGCATCCGGAAACATTATAAGAAATCCGACTTAAAAAATGAATTGTAAGTATATTTTTCTTATATAAGTATATTTTTCTTATATATCTATATTTAATTAATAATATAATAAATAGAGAAAATATTTTAGATTTCGGTACTTTGGATTCGGGTGCATTAGATTGGAATACTTCATATTCAAGATGTGAGTAATAAATATAATATTTAAAAATAATGTATATATTATTATTTATTTAATTCATATTAATATAAAATAGATTTCAACCCTTGCAATGTATGGAGGGATAATGTCGGAGTAATTATAGACTTTGAAGCTTTCACAATAGATGGCATGGACCTACCGTTTAATACGTTATGCAGACAACTTGGTTTTGTGGCACAAAACTCGAATGAATATCAAAAAATTGAATTTTATAATGAAATAATTACTTTTAAAGATTTAAGTTTTGCTAATAAAAAAAATGTAAGATTTGGCAATTATTTACATGGTTTATATTTAGCATATGAAAAACAATATTTCGGAAATTGGGAAAAAAGTGATAATGTGTGCAAAATTTTATATAATTTATTTTTAAAATATAAATTTTTTTACTATAAAGGAGGAGAAATTGAAAAAAATTATTTGAACTTAACTTCAGAAATATACAATGTGAATATTCCGTATTTTGATCTTGAAGAACGGGGAGTGCCCAAATCTTCAAAAATTCGAGTTCCATGTCCCTATCATACTAAAATATATCCGCATTATTGCCATGCTCCGAAGAACTGGAATATAGAGAGGCCATGTCCTCATCATCATGAAATATACCCGCATATATGTATGCCACCAAATGCGTTATTTTACGGGAAAATTTGCCCATTCCACACCCGGTTTACACAACATTGCAGCTTATGCGATGTTTTTTCGTACAAAGCATTTATGATCGAGCAAGGTAAGTACATTTTATTATTATTATTATTATATAAAAATTGGTAAATATGATTATATATATTTTTTTATTTATTTTGTACAGGTTTCTGGCAATAACTGCATTTTAAATAACTGTATGTTTTTGAAAAATAAAACAATTTTTTATATTTTAAATATTTTTATTCATTGAATTACAACATTGATTATACATTATAGTCGGTGGGCGTGCCAAATATAGATGTTGTTCGGCAAATTTCTTTACAAATTCATCATTATAAAATTTATCAGTTTTACTCAGTTCTTTTAAACATTGGTTTCTATTCATTTTATATAGAAAATACAGACAGAAAAATCCACAATTCATCGAATATAAACTCTGATGAACAATATTATTCCAACAGCAATTTCTGGAATTTCGTTTAACAAATGTAATAATTTTTGGTTTAGTTGGTTTCATTCCATAACTATCGTAGTAAAAACAGGTTTTTCCATCGAAAAATGCGGATACCCAATGACTTCCAGGCTTATTTTTTTCGTCTAGATTAATTATAAATGATTTATATTTACCGATGCAAACGGGTAAATCATCCGATGCAAAAACTCCTCCAAAAGTTCTTTTAATTTTTTGGTCACTGGAGGCCAATTTCCATAACGAAATAGTATTCATTAGTAATCTACAAATACTGTCCTTGAGTGAT